>NC_064923.1:551117129-551392129 GCF_023897955.1 Schistocerca gregaria
CAGGGTGCATCAGAGCTCATCGCCCCTCACCGGAATTTACACGTATTATGTGACTTGTGTTTGCAGATGTGATGCCAGATCCCTCCAGCGACCTACCAATGCCTTAGTCCTTCCACATCATGACTCATTACCACTGTTATTCGTGCCAAAAGGCTGACATACTGGCTATTAGGAAGGTGGTCATAATTTTCTTGCTGGTCACTGTTTATTTAAAGATTAACATATTACAATAGACCAGGAATGTAACTGCATAGCTGTGTGATTATGGCTGATGCCATCTTGGAAGACAGTATACTCACCATGAAAATGTAGGAGAAAGGGCAACACTTGAGTACAGACAACATTGAAAAACTCGTCCTGGTTCATGTTCACTGTAAATCGAATGTGTGGGATCAAGTCAAGGCATGAACAACACAACCAAAACAGCACAGTGCCACGTCGCATCTGAACTACATCCTCCATACACTGCGAGTTAAACGACTCATTGATCTGCTCATGCATTTGCGCTTTGCATTATTTTGAAAGAGGCTAAATCGTGACTCGTCAGACAACACAGGCATCTACTTTTATCTGTATGAGTGGTTTCCGTTCTTTTGGACATTTCTGAAAGAACAGACACCATTTCTGTGTTTGACCTGGAGGCCGGACATAGCATACATTCAAAAAGAAGAAACTTCGATCTCTGTCACATTTGGACAATGAAAGAATTCACTGACGACAAATGAAAATTTGTACCAAGACCAGGTTTCGAACCCAGCTCTCCTGCTTACTAGGCAGATACAACTGAACGGGCTACCCAAGCGGACTACCCGAGGACGCCTTCCCCCACTCAATTCAGATTCCTAATGACAGACACTACAAAAGTAGCACATCACGCGCTGTCCTGCACGAAGTCGGGCTGAGAGTGCTCTGCACCACTCAATGCGCCATGAAGGCTAATACAAGGTAACTGTTATTGACCTATATTAAAGAAAACGTAAATTAGTTAGAAACCACAGGGTGCATACACTTTATTCATCATGAAAATGTCACTACAGATATTCTAATTTACGTTATGATGTGTTCGACATGCCTGCCATCATTGGCGATGACGAGGTGTAGACGAATAGCGAAATTCTGCTTGATCCTCTGAAGTGTCGAAACATCAATTATATCGATGACCTCCTGCATGGCTGTTTTCAGCTCGGCAGTGGTGTTTGTGTTATTGCAGTACACCTTTTCTTTAATGTAGCCCCACAAAAAGGGGTGGCATATGTACAAATCCAGAGAAAATGGCGGCCAATCGAGGCCCATGCCAGAACCTCTGGGTACCCCAGGGTCAGAATGCGACCCTCAAACTGCTCCTCCAAAACATCAAACACTCTCCTGCTTCGACCGTATCAAGGTCCGTCTTGCATGAGCCACATCTTGTCGAAATCAGCATACTTAATGGGGATGACATCATCTGCCAAAACCTTCACGTACGATTTGGTAGTCACAATGCCATAAAGGAATATCGCACCAATTATTCCGTGACTTACATTACACACCACAGAGCCACCCGTTGAGGGTGAAGAGACTTCTCGATCGCGAAATGTGGATTCTCAGTGCCCCAAATTCACCAATTTTGCTTATTGAGAAACCCATCAAAATAAAAGTGGGCTTCGTTGCTATATCAAACCATACAGCGGATATAATTCCCATCATGCCCCATAGCCAACCATGCAGTTTGAACATCCTAACCGTAAACCATTCAGAAGTTATGATGATTTTATTTCATGTAGTTCAATAATTGTCACCCTGTATGATTATTCAGCCCTCTTTGCCTGACCTCAAGAGAGACTGTATGTGATGCGACGAACAAAATGAGGATAAAGGTCTAGAGGACGCTACTTTTGCAGTGTGTGGCGAATGAGAATTTGGATCGAGAGGAGAGTCATGCTTGGGTAGTTCGTGCAGTTATGTGTAACCATTGTGCCAGGATGGTGTAGTTGGTTGACCGAACTGCCTAGTAAACAAGAGACTAGGTTTAGAATTCCAGCCGTAGCGCAAATTTTCATTTTTCGCCAGTGAATTCCGTCCCAGCCCAAATGCGATAGAGTTCGAAATTTCTTCTTTCTGAATACAGTCAGCTACTGTGTTGTGTGGCCTACTGAACATATGCAGCTTTATATGCTGCTGTGAGTAATGGCGTTTAATAAGGAAGCCGACTCTATATGTTCAACGTATGCACATGCAAAACGCACTGAGATGCCGGTTGATACGGACGTGTTTCCATTCAAAGCAGAAATCGCTGTGGGGTTTGGAACTGCCTGACAAAGACAAGGCGTGGCACTCGTCTCAGATCCTCATTGGTTGGTTTAAAGATTAAAGGGACTAAACTGCAAAGGTCATCGGTCCCTTGTTTCATAAACACACAGAGCATATTTAAACCATCCACTAGTCAGGCTAAAAAAAAAAAAAAAAAAAAAAAAAAAAAAAAAAAAAAAAAAAAAACGTAACGGGGGAAGAAAAGCCCCGAGATCAATGGTAAGGCAAAATGGAAAATGAAAATGAAGCACGAAAACAAAAACAACATATAGATGAAAGGCAGAAAGAGCTAAAACTGCACAGCAGAGAACCGTAGTTGGCTGAGCCAGCCACTCGCATCCTTTTATTTTCATGATCAGGCAGCTACGGTTCTCTGCTGTACAGTTTTAATTCTTTCTGCCTTTCTTCTGCATGTTGTTCGTTTGTTAGGGTATTTTTAGCACCACAGGTTTGACGCTGTAGTTTATGGAGACAAGTGGTACACCTTTCTTTGTGGAAACATTGGAAAGTCCACGTTGAAACTTCAAAAAATAGGATACTTTTATTCGTTCTGTGGTCATGGATACGTGCATACACGAAATTGTAGCTCTTTTTTTGTCATTCTGTCACATCAGCTCGTCGACCGGTATTAATGTGTTGATTCCATATAATGAACGGCCACTGCCATGACTCCAGACAATGGTGGCAGTTCGCTGATCTCCGCCATACCAATCACAACCATCCAAAAGCGAATAGCCTGCTCTTTAAAAAGGGTGGCAAACAATTTCTCTGGTGAGTTTATTTCCAATATTTCGTATGGTTTGTGACATGGGTACTTTGTGAAATATCCTGTTCTTAAAAACACAAAAACAGTAGCTTCTGGACTTATATTTATGAGAAATTTTACCTATGATTTAGACTGAACGACAGTCCCTGACGATGGTAGAAGTATCTGTAATGCATTCTGTATTTATAATTTTGCAAATTAATCAGTGGTATATATGATCGTAGAGTAAATGGTTATGAGTAGTAACATAGATATTACTGATGTTTGTTCACAGAAAGAGGAAGGCAGTGGTCATACCAAAAGTGTACGGAATTTGGATACATCGTGACGACGGATTCCAAAAAACGGCCATTTGGCCACAGAATTGACCTCTCCTACAGGGGGTTTCTGTAAAACAGTGTTTGGACCAGAGTAAGTAATAGGATCTTCAGTTATTTTAGTCACTGTACATGTGCTAACTGAAACACACATTGCATAAATTCCAAAATTTAAAATAAAATTTTTCCTGTATTACTTCATACAGTACGCTTGTTCGCCCAATGCTTGAATACTGCTCAGCAGTGTGGGATCCGCACCAGGTAGGGTTGATAGAAGAGATAGAGAAGATCCAACGGAGAGCAGCGCGCTTCGTTACAGGATCATTTAGTAATTGCGAAAGCGTTACGGAGATGATAGATAAACTCCAGTGGAAGACTCTGCAGGAGAGACGCTCAGTAGCTCGGTACGGGCTTTTGTTAAAGTTTCGAGAACATACCTTCACCGAAGAGTCAAGCAGTATATTGCTCCCTCCTACGTATATCTCGCGAAGAGACCATGAGGATAAAATCAGAGAGATTAGAGCCCACACAGAAGCATACCGACAATCCTTTCCACGTACAATACGAGACTGGAATAGAAGGGAGAACCGATAGAGGTACTCAGGGTACCCTCCGCCACACACCGTCAGGTGGCTTGCGGAGTATGGATGTAGATGTAGATGTAGATACTGACAGCAGTCTGTAAGAATGCATACTTCCCTTATTACACGCCTCCAAAAAGGACTGTGTAACTCGATGGCATGAAGGATGGCTAGCAGCGGGTCTGTGGACATTCTATTTGAAAAAAACACGAGCACACTCTTTCTTCAGGTAATTGACACATCGCATAACAGTGGTAAATTGTGTTCTCACATTGAAAGAAAAACTTTCTTTTGTGTCTTTTCGTTTCTCGCTCTATGTAGATTCGAAAACTACTGAGCGGAAATTTTATGTCTGATTCAAGAGGTTCTTTGTACCTACTAAAAGTTGATGTATGTGATCGAGGCTGTATTAGGATCGTTTGTGTCGTGATCCACACTGTTTACAGTAAAATAATAGTTTTAAGTGCCGATTAGCGAACTGGTATGTCAATTATGTGAGTTCCTAACATTGCACGTTTTGCGGATCTTCATGTCCGCCAATGACAGCTTTTAAATTGCTGCAAACAACTTTCTGAGGAGGGCAACCACTGCTCAGAGACATTGTGAATAACAATAAAAAACATTCACACTCAATACTCGTTCAAATTATCATAATAATTTTAACAATTTAAAAAGTCAAGAATGATGAGGCGTTTCCAAAAGCAACATAGCTGTATTAAGGTGCTTTGTTCGCAACTACGAGTTTGACGTCAGTATAGACGCATCTTCACGATTACAATGGCTAGTTTGTAAGGTCATAGAGTTTTTTCCGTAATACACGTAATAGATACACATAACAGAGACTTTAGTCACGAATATTATACTCTTCTTCACTACTTACAACTGCCTGCCAACACTGGGGTAACTTTCCAATTCTGCGATTGTAGAAATCACGTAGTTCTGAGGCGAAAAACTCTTAGAGTCAAGTTCGGTACGCATTTTTATCGTAGAAAGAAGTTTCTTCAAGGTTGTTCGATAGAGAACGGAAAAGATGAAAGTCTGAGGGCACAAAATCAGGTGAATGAGGTGGGTGTGGAATGACTTCCTACCCCAATTTCTATATAGTTTTTTCTATCATTATAGAAGAATATGAGAGGGCGTTATCGTGAAGTAGCATCACTTCAACAGTCCTCCCGGTCGTTGTTCTTTGATTCCGTCTGCAAGACGTCTCAGTTGTTGACATTGTCAGCAGTGATTACTATACCACGCGGAAGCAATTCGTAGTAGACCACGCCGTCGCTGTTCCAACAGACGTATAACATTATCTTATGTGGATCCACACAGGTTTTGTATAGGGGTCGTTCAACCACTCCTTTCTTTTGCTTAAGTTAGCATAAATACACGATTTCTCGTCACCAGTATCGGTCCAGGACTGGAATGGTCTGTGTTGTTTACAAGCCAATTGATGAAAAGAAGCACATGCGAGCATCTGCTGATTTTCGTGGTTCTGGCTTAGAGCCTGTAGCACACGTACACCCGATTTTTGAAGCTTCTCCACTGAATCTAAATGTCACATGATGGTGGAATGTTCGTAGTTCACCACATTTGCCAATTCTCGAGTACAGCGACGTAGATCACCGCGGATTAATGCCTTTAAACGATCATCAAATCCCTAAGTTCTTCCTGAACATGGAGAGTCCTTAATGTCTAACAGATCCTCCATGAAACGACAAAACCATTTCCTTGCCGCGCTCTGCCCAATGGCATTACCCTGATACATAGCGCACATGTTTCTGGCTGAGTCTGCTGCTGTCACCCATCTATTGAACTAAAACAGAAGAATATTTCGGAAACGTCCTGATTTCTCCAATTGGCACTCTATTTTCTACCGTCCACAGCTCCACTTACTATCTCCAAAAACTCAAATAGCAACAGTGAGCTACAAATGGAAAATGGTAATAGATAAATAAACCCATAGCAACCGTAATACCAACACGCAAAACAAAAACGCAACGAACTTAATACACTATCGTAATGTAGATGGGCAACCCATGCAGGAACTCCATAATTAAAAACAATACAATTTATGGATGGCTGTAACATCAGTACAAAGACGCTACCAGAAAAGCAAAATGCAATAAAACAAAAATTAAAATAAGCAGGGAACAAAAGCACTACAACACACACAGTAACACTTATGACATGAGTAACGGAAAGGAATTGACCCCTTTAACATACAAACACAAATCAACACGCATAATAGCATATATAACGAAGAAACATGGATTACACATTGCTTACAGAAGAAGAAACACACCTCACTCTCATTTGCAAACTGCAGGAGACAAACCAGGTAAATACCAAGGACCAGGTGTATACCAGTTAGAATGTCAAGAATGTGGAAGTATATCTGGAAATGACAGAAATTTCAAACTAAGTACACAGAACATATAAGAAGCTGGAAGCGTAAAAATAGCCTTTCTATCTGTACTGAAGACCTATTGAAAAATGGACATGTACCACCCAAACATGGAACAAGACAGGAAAATTATTGGATTGAACCATTACAAAAAAAAACCTGACATTACAAAAAAACTTTCATATACAAAGAGCCCTTGTAATGAAAAAGAAAGTAATTAATAAATACCGCATTATATATGTGATTAAAACCTTAAAACATGCATGAAAAATGCTTAAAAATGCATGAAAAGTGTCGAAATAGGCAAGATCAAATAAAAAAAACATGGTAGTTACTGCGTGCATTATATCGCAAAATCGAATCTGTGCATTTCAGTAACAATGAAGAGTGCTGGACACGCAAAAAATCGACACATTTAGAACGCTGATATCATTTTCTGAATACTTTCTGGTCGACGTTGGAAGAGGTCCTTTCTGGATTTGTTTTCCAAGAATTTGTAAAATGGGGATGCACAACATGTTTCAAGAATTGTTCCTTCTTTGCTATTGTTGTCGGTAACAAGCGGATGCGATGCGAGTGAGTCTCAGCGTACCAAGCGATATGTGCCGGACCAACTTCGAGATCTGTCGCACGCAGAGGGGGGCAAGCTCAAAAACTACGTAATATTTTATAATTGCATAGGCTTCCGCGGCCAGACTCAGTCGACGTAAAAGTTTTCTGGGTATGGTGCCGCGTCATAATGTAAAAACTACTGCTGGAGAAAAACCAACGTTTCGGCCACGATTGCAGCGGCCTTCTTCTGGGTCCAAGTAGTAGTTTTTACATTATGACGTGGTGCCATACCCAGAAAACTTTTATGTCTACGTAATATTTTATTTAAAAATCAACATACAATCATGAATTTTTCTGAACAGCATTACCTTTTAATTAATATCATAGGACCGAAGCATCATTTACAATTTATTTCACAGTTTTTTACCACTGTAAACATAAATGACCAAGTACTGATCCAGATGTTCGGTAGTAAGATTGTGTCTTCGATCACTCAAACCATTTTTATAAGCAGAAAAGGACCGTTCTACATCAACTACAGTGACAGGGCAGTATTTGAATTTGAGTGCTATGTTGGCACTTATTGTTTTCGCTAAACGTTCACCTGTCCCATTAACAAAACTATCAATTTGGCACAAGGGCTCAAAGCCTTGATTATTTGGGAATACATCCGACAATGAGGAGTTCACTGGAATAAATGTATTCATTAACTGAATAGATTCATTCAACACCAAACCTTGAGTTTTTAGTTTTTTCACAATTGCAGGTATATGGTAAAAATGCGTGCTAATCACAGCAATGTCTTTTTTAATACCGGAATCATTAAAAGCTTCCTTGCACTGGCAAACAGCTGAAGCCTCTGTACTATCGAAATCGTTTACTACCCCTCTAATGGCCTCGAATTGTTAATTGTAAAACAACACAGCTTCGACCCACATTCAATGCAATAAGTTACCACTGGTTCAGGAGGTAAAAGCACATTTGGTAGGTTTTTTTTTTGTCTTGATGCTAGCGGGAGCCTTTAGAAACACTTCCTTTGTGGATGAAATCAGTTTATTTACATTCACAAACGTGGAACCTTCTTCAGCAAGGCGATGTTCTCCATGAGCAAAGCACGTCTCATGAATCAAATTGAGATAAAATACTTGGAGCGCTTTTTCTGCTTTGATCATAGAGTGATTTATTTTTTCAAGTCCTTTGCAGGCCGCTAAATAGGAAGAAGAAGGCTCTTCTTTTAAAGAACCAACAATTAAATTTTCAATGCAACGGCCACAATGTCTGGAGTTTCGTTAACTGAAATCCAGGTAATGCTGTCCTTGTGTTCGTTGCCTATTTCTTCCAGAACATTTACGTAAATTTTTGGTGTGTAATTTTTACGCGACGTTAATCATCTGGTATATTTTAATTTAAGAAATATTTGCGCATGAAGCCTTTGAGGGTAGGGTTTGTAAGTTTGTGAAGAGAAACATTGCATGCAATGAAAGCTTCACAGAGTCTGTGTCCCCATGTCAGGGGTGGCCTGAACACATCTTCTGGGGCTAACAACTTCAGTCGTATAACTGGACGGACATGAGCCGTCCCATCAAAAAAAAATCTTTTAGCTCATGGAATGGATCGCACTATGGAATCGAGATTACCCCAGGGGGACAAACCCCTTAAGACCAAGGTCGACGCAAGCAGAAATTCGGATTCTGGGGGACCTGCCAAAAAATGCATAATGGAAGAGTCGGAGCTCCCAAGAACCTCAAAGAATATTAAAACTAAAAAGACTTTCAGAATTGGAACCATAAATGTCCAGACAATGATTAATACTGGTAAACTTAAAAAGGTAATAGATGAGATGAAAGAGAGAAGCATTGGAATATTAGCACTGCAAGAAACAAGATACACTGACGAAGACATAGTGGAGTCAGAAGGCTTATAATACTGAAGGGGAAACCAGGAGTTAAAGTGGGAAAGGAAAGACATGCACCTAGATGCTTTGGTACAGGATTCATAGTAGACAAGAGATACGAGGATGGCATAACTAAAATGAAGAGCAGGTCAGAAAGGATATCAATACTGACTTTTTAAGCAGGGAACAAAAAGTATACAATAATAAATGGACATGAACCTACAAATGACAAGAACAGGAAAGACAAGAAAGTTGCTGATAGTTTCTGGGAAGAGCTAGATGATACACTGAAAAACATACCATACAGACATGTAAAGACACTAGAAGGACATTATAATGCACAGATTGGGAGAGAGAAGCAACATAAAGGAGTAGTGGGCCAGTACTCTGCACACCAGAGGACAAACAAAAATGGAGAAGGACTAATTGAACTGTGTCGAGAACACAAAATGAGATTGATGACAACACACTTCAGGGCCAAACCGTGTAAGAAAAAGCCATGGGCAAACCCATGCACCCACCTTCAGGAATTCCAAATGGACCACATAGCAATCTGCCAGACAAATGCTAAAGAGATCATGAACACAAAGGTCAGGAAGAACACAAGAATAGAATCGGATCACTATCGTACAGAAGTTAAGCGCCTTTGTATGCCAAATAGGGACAGACTGCCACAGACGAACAGAAAACATAAAGGTAGACAGAGACAAATTAAGACACAACCGATCCAGATATGAGGAAGGAATTGAATCATTCAATGAATGGGAAGACATGAAGCGAAATATGGTCGAGAAATGTGAGGAAACGGTAGAGATTCGCAGGAAAGCCTGGAGAGACTGGAGCAGCAAGAAGAACCCGGAAAAATGGGAAGTTTTCTTAGGAGCAAGAAAGGAAGCCGCCCGAACAATAAGATGGACCAGAAGACAGAAGATGATGCTGGAACTGGACGAGATTGAGGCCAACTTCAGGAAAAATAACAGCAAACACTTTTTCGGGAAATTCAAAAAGAGTCTGGATACATGGGTAGAGAACTGTTTATAAGAGATAAGAAAGGGGAGCTGGCTGACAATGCGAAGGAGAACTGTCGGATTTTTGCAGAGCACTTTCACGACCTGCTGAACTGTGAACCACCTGAAGAAGAGCTGGAACTGGGGACTGACACAGAAGAGAGAGAGCCACGCCCTCCAACCAGGGATGAAGTCGCACGTGCCATAAGCGATCTGAAGAATAATAAGGCACCTGGAGAAGATGGTATAGCAGCCGAGATGATAAAGTGGGGAGGCAACAAAGCAATAGACATTACCAACATAACTCACCAGACCTGGAAAACAAAGAAGTTGCCAGAAGGATGGAAGAATGCAATGGTAGTACCAATACACAAGAAGGGGGACAAGAGAAACAGAAACAACTTCAGAGGAATGTCGTTACTAGAGGTCGGATACAAGATGATGTAAAAACTATTGCTCAAGAGAGCAGAAGAACAGGTAGAAAGTACAGTTGGCGACTACCAAGCGGGATTCAGGAAGGGAAGAGGTTGTGTAAAACAGATATTTATCCTGAAGCAACTGATAGAACATAGGGCCTTAAAAAACAAAAAGACAGTAATAACCTTCGTGGACTTCACAAAGGCATATGACTCCATCGATAGACAGACTCTTGTTACGATCCTGAAGAACAGAGGACTTGATGGAACTACACAAGAACTCATAAAAGAAATTCTGACAGACACAAAAGCAAGGGTGAGAGGAGCACTGTCAGAAGAATTGGAGACCAAGACTGGTGTTAAACATGGAGATGGATTGTCACCATTGTTGTTCAATATAGCACTGGACGAAGTGATCAGGGAGTAGAGAGCAACAAACGAAGAAATGGGAATACCAAAGACCCACGTGGGAGACAAAAAGGACAACAGGGCTCAAGTGGACTGCCTAGCCTTTGCATATGACATAGCAATAGTGAGACGGAAGAAGACGCTAAGACAGAACTCAACAACTTAAGTAAGGTAGCCAGAAAGGTGGGACTGAGGATCGCCTATAACAAGACAAGGACATTAAACATCACTGCAGACTGGGAAACACTGGAAGGCACTGTGCAAATGGTGGACAAATTTAAATACCTGGGAGAATTTATAACAGGACCAGGGAGGGAATAACAGAGAGGATAAGGAAGATGAGGTCAGCCTTCTGCATGACGAGAGAGATATACAATAAAAAGAATATGTCTACAAAGGTAAAAATAAGTCACTACAAGGCAACAGTGAGGAATGCAGTATTATATGTTGCTGAGACGATGACACTAGGAAGAAATGGGGCAGAACTACTAGAGAAAGAAGACAGAAAGAAGAGAGAAAAATACTGAGAAAAATACTAGGTCCCAAAAGAGGTGGAGAGAAGTGGATACGAAAACCTAGGAAAGAATTGTACCGGAACATGAGAACAACATCTGGGAAAATCAGACTCAAAAGGGCAAGGTTTGTTGGGCATGTAGTTAGGATGAGTATGGACAGAATGACGAAGAGAGTGTGGGAAACAACGGGGAGTACAAGGGGAAAGACAGAAACCAAGTGGATTGTTGAACTTCGGAAGGACTAGTTGGAATTGGGGATCAAGGTCGAAGGAAAGGAAAATTGGAGGAACAAATATACACCGATCAATATGCTGGAGATCAATGACAGAGAAGAATACAGGAAAAGATTAGAACGTCACCAGTGGAACCGCCAGGAGAAACGGAAACTGAAGATCTCGGAAGAAGAGGGGAAGAGAAGAAGAGAAAGAATGAAAAGGTTCTGGGATAAGAGGAAAATGCAGCCCACGAAGGGGTACTCGTAGTTCTAGAGAGGCCGTAACGAAAGAAGAAGAAGACGAAGAAAGCTTCACATAGAGCCATGTTAACCCGACTTTTCTGGTTACCTTTGGACACATCCCTGTTACTGTAACTTTTCACTGTCAGAAGTCATTGTCGTGGTCCTCTCTTCTGCATTCCTGCGACATGAAGACTTGTCTTAACATGCAGGTCTATTTGAAACGTTTTTTGCATGAAATATTATCTCGGTAACTCGACAATATAAAGTAGTTCCGTCATATGTAAATGTTCCAGGGCGGTCGGCTACCCACGAAACGACGTTTCTTTTTTCGAGTGGCATGGCGCACAACACGTTACACGTCGTAAACACGTTCAACTGTGTACAAGTAAACAGGAAGCTGTACTGAAACAATGGACGTACGACTAGAAGCTTGCGTAGTTTAATTTAATTGTTGCTGACGCGTACGGTATGACAGCGGAGCGGAATAACCGGGCGCATGAGCATTCACTCTGTCGGCCTCTTCCTGCTCCTCTTCTGTAATGATTTCGCTAGGCAGTGGCTTCTCGGTTAGCGATTGAACGCAGTTCTATGTCGCGGTCAGCCTCTGAGACATCAAAACCAGATCGAGCTAGAGGCCGCCCGTCTAAATTTTTAAAATATAGCAAACAGAGCGAAAATATGCATCGCCGCTAGTTTTTAGTTAAAATATACAACCGGTGAAAAGGAGCCAAATATGCAACATGCAAATAATCCGGTCTCTAGTAATTAATATAATTAATTACGTAACCAACATAAGAAACAACTCACTGGTTATGTTAGCCGCTAAAACAATAACAAACAGAAATGTGAAACATAATCACATTAAATAATTAATTAATACTCTCTCTCTCTGTTTCACACACACACACACACACACATACACACACACACACACACACACACACAATCACATGAAGAATAAGGCATTCACACGTACAAACACACAACAAATCGACAAATACCAGGCCTCACAACACAAACAAAAGGTGAAAGATAAAAAAAACCGTGTCAGTTGGGAACACTACGACACAGTGAACACACGCACCTTCAACAAACAATGAGAGTGGCAAGCCAAGTGATATCATAAGTTTGGATGAAAAAAAAAAAAAACGCCAGAAATCGGCCTTTCGAATTTGGGGATTGAGTAAACACATCTCCAGGAGCACACAAATGGACTGACAACACTAGAAATCGTAATACCGAACTATAATTTAACCTCACGAAATTTATGATGCAAAACTTGTTTCTAGCCTGAAAAAAAAGAAAATAACATGAGAAAAAGTAACATATAACATACTCGTAACTATATATTTATATATTACACGCCACTTCATAAATAAAAGAAGCTAAACGCGTATGCAAAAAACAAACTACCTTTATTTAGTTGCAAAGATAGAATATACCTCAACGAATTTTGAAGCAACTAAGGAACGACGGAAATCGGAAAAAAATCACTGTTTTTGCTGGTGAGTTGGGATGCAATGGATTCATTCCTTCACTACTTAGCATTATCGAAGGTACAACGGATAAACTCTTTCTGGTAAATCAGTGGCGTTTTTGAAGGAATGACAAAATGATCCCAAAAAAGTACCTTCGGGGTAATACAATATAAGTTTGTAGTAACAGTTTATACAAGTGGTAAGAGGTTTCCACCACAGAACAGTCGCTACCTGATATTTACCGTCAGAGTCAACAGTATAGCTCTGTCTCGATCTGAAATTATTTATGTAAGTAGTGTCTATGACATTTCAACTTCGCTGTTTCCGAACCAACTCGGGTCAGGTTACTATAATTTTCTCTGCAAAGCGCTGGAGCGGAAGCACCAGCTGCTGTGAAATATATCATGCAATTTTCTAAAAATTAGTTCATGAAAACATTTGATTTTTTCTCGGCTTACAGTTTGACACTTCACTGGATAAAGAACTGAATTTCTTTTCGTTATTCGTTGTAGTTCCTTTGCTACACAAAACTATGTAAATTACTGCATGAAATTTCTCAAGAATTCGCAGAGGTAAAAACGCACTGCATAAAATTTGCGGATATTTCATTTTAGGTGTTACATATCTCCAAATGAAATGTAGCATATATAAATTATATTTAGATTTGAGAACAGAATGATATTTCTCTCACTTCCCGAGATTTTGGATTGTATATGTGGCAGATGGGCCGCACGTGGCACACCCAATTCTATCCCCGCACCTCAATAAAGCGTGGTCATTAGTGATGGGGAGCTCATGAATGAGTCGTTCAAATGAATGCTCCACTCCAGTGAAGTGTGAACTAATCACTCAATTTCAATGAACTGGTACTTCAAACTCTTTGCAGGTAGCACACTCCACACTTTTTTCTAGTTCACACACACTCTTCCCCTCTCCCATTACATCGGCGCTACGTCACTCATGCTCCCTCCACTTCAGTCCTCCCTCTACTGCCTGTCGAGTGTCGACGAATCGCGCGGTGTTTGTGGGGAACGATAGGTTTACGAAGGGTTGGGGAGTTTGAAATCGTACCAATCACTACAGGTGACAATTTACGTTTTGAATCTGGAGGGTTATTATTCTCAGCAAAAATAAAATCTACAGGAAAACGTCTGAATAATTACTTAACGTAGGTACATAGACTTTGGGACAGTGGTAAACATACTCATTCTATTTTGGATTAAATTTTAAAAGGAACGTAAAATTGGACTGCATTTCGTTGGT
The DNA here is from genome assembly GCF_023897955.1 of Schistocerca gregaria. Lineage (NCBI taxonomy): Eukaryota > Metazoa > Arthropoda > Insecta > Orthoptera > Acrididae > Schistocerca > Schistocerca gregaria. The sequence goes on from NC_064923.1 coordinate 551,131,471, forward strand.
AGCCCTAGTTTTCAGTCCATGAATACAACAAATAATGTTTCGTTTGGCAGATAAAGACTTTTTTGGGCGCTTCATGAGAAAATGTCGAGCAAGATTACATTTAATACCTTCTTTATATGTGACGGGCTTCTCTGTTTATCTTTCCTTTGTCCCATTCGACCATGCTCTATTTAAGTTAACTAAGACGCTGTAAGAGCGTTAAAACGTTGCGTGCACGTTGCTGCATAGTTCGGCCATCTGTTTGTAAAATTATAAAGTATTACGATTTACGAAGCTTTATTGTACGAGCGAGGCGAAGCGAGCGCAGTCGCGGCTGAGCGACGAACTGGGCAACTTCGCCAGGCTTCCGTACTTCATGAATGAACTACTTCATTTGAACGCTTCACGGCAAAGAGTGAAATGAATGAAGTAGTTCACGGGAATGAACGAGTTCGACCCATCTCTAGTGGTCATAAAATTTGTCAATTTCGTAAATCGCAATCGTTCAAGATATCGAAACAAGGTGTTTCTTTTTTTTTTTTTTTCAGATGACAGCGTACAAAGAGAACGTATTTTGCCTAAGTGCATGGGGTATCAAAGTGACCAGTGTGAGGTCTAGTTCTGCAAAAAATATTTAATTGGTTAAAAGTAAACACAGTAATTAACAGAAACTTAGTGTTATGAGGAAAAATTGAAATATTTCACGAACAGCTGCCGCTGTCTATGTAAATGTAGTGTCAAAAAGTTCTTCACATCGCGGCCTAGATATTTTGTGCATAAAAGGATATTTAACTATCGAAAAGGATTCCTTCGGAAAAGAAGTACTAAATTTGGGACATTTCGAGAACAGGAGGCACTTGAAATGCAAATGAGGTGTCAGTAAGATCGTGCTGCCTGAGTAAAACTTGAAAATAAAAAATGGTTCATATGGTTTGTGAAATGCTTTGTGTAAAAGAAATAAAATAGATCAAGGAATCATTTGACATACCTCTGAATGATGCTCGAAATCATGTACAGCAAATGAAGTGCATCAAATGTTTCTCTGATCTGTTCTATTACTTGTTTTTAGACAAACAATTAAAAAAATTCAATTTGACCTTTTTCTTCAAAAATTTTGTATGCTTTATTTATGGAGACTATTTAGATTAATTGAAACAATTGACATTAACATTAATTGCTGGTGAATTACATCCCCAACAATCAAAAATTAGTAATATTTCATGATTGTTCAATGTGTTTCATTTTGAATTTTATCCTGGGATAGGTGCGTATACATTTAAAAATCAAATACTATGGCAAGACCTTAAAAATATACTTTTTCATGCAGGGTTCTGAGTATAGATAAAACTTAGTACATATATCAGTTGTTGGGACTGTACACATCAAAAATATCGGTTGAAAAAAAGCATTGACCAAGAATCGAACACAGACCAGCTGTTTGGTAGTTTAATTACCTCACACAACTCATGAGGAATGTCTAGGGTGACCAGACGTCCAGATTAATTCGGACATGTCCTCCTTCTAAGCTCTTTGTCCGGGGTCTGGGTGGATTTTTCGCAAAGTTGAGCATAATACAGTTAAATTTACAATTCATTCCCTTCTATGACCTGACACTGACACCACAACCAATGTTTTAAAAAAATGTTTAAAAAAAATATTGCTCTGGGAATCACCACCTGGCCACCAGTAACAATTAATTACTAGTTTTACTGGTAATTCCCGGCAGTCACATGACTTGTCCAAAGCTGACGGGTGGCATCTTCATCTGCAGTTGACCAGTTTGATGATGTGTCCTCTTTTTTTGTTCCTTTTTCCTCCTTTTGAAGCTGTTTGTCCTCCTTTTTAAACAGTTGCATCTGGTCACCCAAGGAATGTCACTCATTTTTCCATACTTACATTAGTCAGCCATTCTTAAATACTCATCGGCTGTTGAAAGTTCGTAGTCACATAAGATACACTCTTCTTAATTTCATTGATTATATAGTGGAATGTATCTCTGCTCGTCAACGTGTATTTGAAGAATTAATCTGGTGATCTTTGTAGTCAATGTTCTAAATTACGAAATTCTGCAAGAAGATTCCTCCTTCTGCAAATATTATGCACAGCACTCCCTTATCACCTCATTTTCTTCAGTAAAGCTAATTTCAGTGCCTTACTCTCGAGATACAATATTTTGTGGTTTATGGGCGCTGTTTTATGGAAACAGCTGGTCAGCTACAGCGGCCATCTTGTAGCGGGGATCGTCAATCGCACGCAGGACACGATGATATGTCCTCCAGCACTGCTGTTTGTAACTGCAATGGCCCAAATTCAGTGTCGAATGCTCTTAGTCACTTCAGTCGGTGACGTAGGACGCAGATTAAGGCCAATCACACTGTTGGACTCAGTCGATGCAGGGTGGGTCAGCGTGTGTTTCTGTGTTTCCAGCAGAAGTTGAGGCACATAGCAGGACGTCACAGCAGTGCAAGTGCTTCTGCCTGTCTCACACAATGTTCTAGAACAGTTTACTGTAGATATGTAATGTAATTCCGGAAGTGGAAGCCTCTTTCCTTTGCATTCAGCTCAAGAATCTGCGTCAGTTCATCTTTAACATTCCTTAATTACCCAATTGCCATGCCTTCAAGTTCATCTAATGGATCTCATGCTAACAATTTTTCTAATTAACTTTCCTAAAACTACTTCTATAATTCTAATTATTCCCAGGTGTGAAGGAATGAAAATAAGGAAATTAATGAATAGTCATTTGTTAAAAGGGCAGACGTCACAGTATTTATGATTTTGATTGATGATTTTTTCATTGATTATAAAACCTGAAGGTAGACATATAATTCTGTATTAAAAGGGCAGCAATGACTTAATTTCAAGTATGTTTAAAATGCCATTATTTCCTTCGTATTGTATGAAAAGGACAAATGTCCTGAACATTTGAGTTTTTAAGAAAATAATTCATGTTACTTTGTTATTAAGTTGACAATGTATTTTGTCACCTTTTAGGAGAGAGCACAACAATGCATTGTAGTTGATATAATTGTGTAACGATTTTATTCTGTTGTTTGAAAGCACATTAAGCACCATGGTTTCCTCAGATAAAAGTGAATGTGTTACTGGAAGGAAAAGAAAAGAAAACCCAAAACTATGAGATAAATATAATAAAGAAGCAAGACTGAGAGGAGCATCTTATTCTAACAACTCAAGAAAGAATGAATGCCAAAATAGTAAAGAATGATGGTAATTTCATATTATTTAGTATTTTTGTCCCTTAAACTAAATCATTTCTACAAGAGGACAACCATTTTCTTAGAGAAGTCAATCAAACAGAGGAACGATGCAATTCATTTTGTGTAAGTTCTCTACATCACTTCATTTATGATTCCACCAACACTGGCTGTATTGTGGGATTGCCATTCATCAATGGTCTTGTCAAACATACCTTTAATGTTGGCCTAAGCAAGCATGTTGAACAACAAAGAAATATACACACTCATCCTAATAAATTAAAACTAATGCTAATACATGGTGAAACAAAGTTGTGGTGGGTGGTTTGCGGGTTTAAATCACTTCGGGGTATGACCATGCGGTGCATTTGACCTGCGATCGTCGCACGGTGGCGCTGGCAGCAGTCCACGTACGTATGCAGAGATGTGTCAGAGTACAACACAACGAGTAAGTATGCAGACGTGCTAATGATGACTGTGTGTTGAAAATGGCTCAAAGAACACATATTGATGACATTACTAGGGGTAGAATACTAGGGCGACTGGAGGCTGGTCGAACACAGCAGGTCATAGCATGAGCCCTCCGTGTGCAACAAAGTGTGATCTCAAGATTATGGCAATGATTCCAGCAGACAGGAAACGTGTTCAGGTGCTATAATAAGGGATGTCCACAGTGTACAACACCACAAGAAGACTGATATCTTGCCATCAGTGCCTGCAGATGCCAACGGGGTACTGCAGGTAGCCTTGCTCGGGACCTTACCGCAGCCACTGGAACAGTTGTCTCCAGACACACAGTCTACAGATGACTGAATGGACATTGTTTATTCACCCATAGACCTGCAAGGTGCATTCCACTGACCCCTGGTCACAGGAGAGCCCTTAATGCCTGGAGTCAAGAACACAGTACATGGTCATTGGAACAGTGGTCCCAGGTTATGTTCACGGACGAGTCCAGGTATAGTCTGAACAGTAATTCTCACCGGATTTTCATCTGGTGTGAACCACGAACCAGATACCAACTCTTAATGTCCTCGAAAGGGACCTGTATGGAGGTTGTGGTTTCATGGTGTGGAGTGGGATTATGATTGGTGGACGTACACCCCTGCTTGTCTTTGACAGAGGAACTGTAACAGGTCAGGTCTATCAGGACATCATTTTATACCAGTATGTCCAACTTTTCAGGGGTGCAGTTGGTCCCACCTTCCTCCTGGCAGATGATTACACATAGCTCCACTGAGCTGCCATCATGGAGGAGTACCTTGAAACAGAAGATATCAGGTGAATGGATTGGCCTGCCTGTTCTCCAGACCGAAACCCCATCGAGCACGTCTTGGATGCTCTTGGTTGACGTATCGCTGCACATCTTCAAACCCGTATGACACTTCAGGAGATCTGACAGGCACTGGTGCAAGAATGGGAGGCTATACCCCAGCAGCTGCTCGACCACCTGATCCAGAGTATGCCAACCCGTTGTGCAGCCTGTGCACATGTGCATGGTGATCATATCCCATACTGGTGTCAGGATACATGTGCAGATAACAGTGGCATTTTGTAGCACATGTCTATTGGGACAATTTTCTCAACTTATTACGAATACCGTGGACTTATAGATCTGTGTCGAGTGTGTTCCCTATGTGCCTATGCTATTAGTGCCAGTTTTGTATAGTGCCAAGTTGTGTGGCACCACATTCTGCAGTTATCCTTAATTTATGAGCATGAGTGTACTGTCCTTCTGGTAAAGTGCCCATAATAGCAACATATGGACCTTCACAAAATCATTATGTGGAAGATAGTTGGAGTGAATTTTATGTGGGCATTCTGAAGGACGCTTTGGTGAAAGAAAATACTGAATTAAATTACTAGTATGAACTTGTTACACATGTTTTTCTTTTTAATTTTCTTTCCAAGCATAATAAAGAAGTGGGGTCATGTACCAGCATGAAAAAGCTGATAAAATAGTTTTTTTTTTTTTAATTTAGGGACAGTTTCTTAACATTTCGGAAGAAATTGAAATATACACCCACATAAATAAAGATCCGGATTTAATCCTCAACGAGAAAAACCGAATTCAATCATAAAGCTTATTTTAGCATTTATGACAACCTACTAAGATGACAACTGTTGCATGTGGAGATCCAGGCCACAGGATGAGAGATGGTCTGCGGAGGAGAAGCCGGAAGACGTGTGCAGCGCCTGGCGTCGTTGACGGGGCCCTCCTGTGTGGCCCTCTTGCCCGCGGCGATAGACATCAGATGACTAAGCGGACCGCGGCACAACACCGAAATGGCAGGAACCAAGGAAGCACACCATAGAGGAAAACAGGTTCACACCAGCACCATAGATATATAAATCGCCCTATGCTTTTTAGATCGTGTAAAATGATAAATTTACTGTTTTTTAATTCTGATAAGTACAGATTTTAACATTGACATCTACATATTTTAATTAAGTATTTTTAATATAAAAAAAGATCTACTGAATACAGTATGTGCAAATGGAATGTAACAAATGTACCAGACGCCACCTGTCGGTAATAGTGTTATAATTAATATAAATGAGGTGCACTCTGCCAACCAATTTTATGTGACGTAGCATGTGAAAGTTGCTGGATTTGACGGGTTACTCCTGTAACTAAAATATCAGGTACGTTCTGGTGCATTTGATGTTGATTAGACAGGATGAAAAAGATTTGCTTCCGTAAAATAGTAAATTAGTGTCATTATTTTTACAGATCTGAAGATGGTTCTGAATAAAGCGAAACCGATTGTATGAATTAAAAAAAAAAAAAAAAAAAAAAAAAAAAAATGCAATCAAGACGGATTTTAAGTAACATTATAAAGTCACTGATTGCTGTTATCCCATAGGACATTATGTCTTTTTTTTGCAAAATTTTAATTTATGTTTGTCATTTTTCAAAATTCGTTAAAAGGGCACAATTTAAGAGTTTTACAAATGTAATAATATTATCATTCTTCTCAGTTCAAGAGATTTCAGATCATCTATCTTCATTAAGAGTAGTAGTTATGTGTTCTGTAATGGAAAATTCGGAGAAAACTCCCAAAATGTAGTAACGCTGGTTTTTTCTCCGTTCCTGGAAAGTCATTTGGGTAGACATCTGGCTTTTAACAAAAGACTAATCATTTAGTTTCAGGCTAGTTTTGTAGGAAATTTACATAAAACTTACCTGAAGAAGATACCCAGCTTTTTCAGTTCCAGCTGGGATTTGGACATTATTATTTTAAGAATATGTAGATTTCTGCACAAGCTCGTGAACCTCGTGGCATTAACTCCTATCTAAAGGGCAATAGTTAATTAATCATTAACCAGATAGCTCAGACATAGAACCAATTCACAGTTAGTCATGAATCCGTTTTTCCAGTCTGATATGTTCTCTTTTATGGGGTCACATAAAAACAGATGATTCCAGTCAAAATCTGACTCTGAACTAAGAGCCATGAATTCAGCCATTTGTTCCCAAGAAAATAAATGCAAAACTGGCTAAGAAACAGCCTCCCAGCGTGCGCTCCTCTTGTGTATCATAGCTTTCCCTATGCTGTACTGTCATATCTGTGTCACACACTGCCCAGTAGACACTTGGGCTAATACGTTGGAGTGAATCTCCCTCCCCCCCCCCCCCTTTTTTCCCAGGAGCTATTACTAAATAATCCCGTAGTGAGAGAAAATAATCCTCCAGTATCTTCACGACCATCATGAGCCTGCTGACAGATCATCTTCTTGATGTCTCTACTAGGAACCATTTCACTCCACAAGTGCACAGTCATAAGGAAGACCACGGCAGCTCTAGGATATCGACCTGAGATTCATTTACAATCATCAGTACTCCATAACAGCTTTCAAAAACACAGCTGAGTAGTGAGCATCACTCCTGGGACTAGCAACCCTCCCCCTTCTAGTGCCACAGCGAACGAAGGGCTGCATTCTACCTGCAATCAAGGCAGAAGCCTGTTCGCAGCTTGAGCACCACAGACTTTACTTTTCACTAAGGTCTATCAGGCTACAATGTTTTGAGACAAGAACATGAGAGTTCCAAGAACTTTTAACTGAATGAATCACAATAAGTAAAAAATTAAGGAAGAACGTTTTTCATTCTTGTCTTCTACTGGGTCTTCCTCCAGTTATACCAGTGGAACTGTTTACTGATCATCTCCAAAAAACTGTGTACATGCTTAAGCAGGCACATCAGACAAAAAATCAGACCCCTTCAGGAGACATCTCACTAACATTGTGCAACACTGCCTCTATCCTTGATAATGGTCTCAGTTCAGTGAGGAAGAGAGTTCATAAGTTTCCTCATGCACACCAAGACCATCTGAAGTTACACATTGATGATTATCTCTTGTAGAGCTACCAAACTGAGAGGAAGTTGGTTGCTACATTTCGCTTATTGTTCCAAATAGTCCCAAACATTTTCTTGGTGTTAATACTGGGTGGTTATAATTATGTACAACTGCTCACGGATATCCCGTGAGGGTTGTAATTATCATGTGGCACCTAAACTTGGTAGATTTGCTAATGCATTAATTCGAACCAGATCTGAGTTTGAATAAAATTAGTTCCTATTTTGGCCACCAGGTGCAAATATGGCGCCGTACACCTTTTGTATGAAGATATGACATTCATGCAGTCGTTGGACAAGCCAGAGTGAAAGTGACTGAACAGTACATTTAATGACAAGAGAGACCATACACTGTTAGCGAAAGTGTTGCAGGGGAACGGCAGCAATTACAGTGATGCATTGAGGAAGTATCCCAAACTGAAAGTTATGAGGAGGGAACCAATTTAAAAAATATGCCAATGAAATTCGAAAATACGAGTAAGCTTGGTGTGGCACCTTCAAGAGAAAGGCGTCCTATCCTGATGGCTGTTACTGACAAGGTTGCTATCACTGTGAGTGACCATGGGGTATGTGCCCATGGCGGTGCTAGAGCTCATGCAATGTCACGAGAATTATCCAGGCCACAGTCAACACAAAGATGAGTATTTGAGTATTTTCTACAACCTGTTACACAAGAACAGTGTATTAACTTGAGATAAATTGGGATCCCCCTCCCAATCCAGTTTTATTTCATTCTATCATCTAGTATAATTCAGGAGATAAATAGCTAAATATGATATGAAGAAAATTCCAAACACGTGAAGCTAAATAACAATACAAAGAAATAATTATTTACATTTTATATAATATCTGATTTGCTTATTTGCATTTCACCATCAGAAATACAATGTTTTTGTCTGACAAAATACTGTATTTTAAGTTTTCTGGCTCTCCTATTCAACTTTATGTTCTCCTACTCATCTCCACCTAGTATGCTCTATCCATTACAAAACATCACTGAGGAATTCATATCTACAAATATGATTATTTGACAATATATATGTAAACTATACCTAGGGTCACAGGAAGCAAAATACAGCCATGAAGATCAAGTTACATTTGAACCTGCTTGCAGTGGTAAACAAGAATCAGGCTTATAATTTTTCTAGTTTCCCTACACCAAACATAATGCATCTGGACAACACATGATAGCTTTGCAATTTACAAAGGCATTAGATATATCAACACATTTACACAGCAATGTCTTCCACGAGACAAAAGTCAATAATTCATAAAGAACTTCTTGACATTAAAAAACTATCACATTCCTGTAGCAGCTTCTGCATCTCAGGATACTTTGCCAGTTCACATGCTGCTTGAAGTTCAAGCCATTTGTACTCTTGGTGTTCCTTTGACAGTTGCACTGGAGTATCTATATTCTTTAACTGGGCAAGCCAGTAAACGACTTCTTTTGGTCGTCCACGAACATTGTACTGTAAAAAAATCAAATAAACAAGAAGTAAAGGTACATCAAATACCCAAAAACTGTGTGTTTCAATAAGTACATTCTGCTTTTCTCAGTAACTGATGTGTGCTTAGTGCTCAGGAATTTAGAGTTAGCTTCAATTGTTGAGAATATTTTATATGCATTGTCTTCCAGGTGAAGGAGAAAAAATATAACAAAATATTTTTATAGCCACCTATTTACAATCGCTTTTTACTGATAACAAATTGAGGAGAAATAACAAATAATTTAAAATATATACTTCCTCAGACCATTTTTCTCCAAGATGATAACTGTGTTTCAAACTATTCAAACAATGGAAACTTCAGGTAGGAATATGTCCTACCATCTCCTCCCCATTCTCGTCTCCCACCCTGTTTCTTTGCGGCCCTCTGCTGATGCAGCCATCCATTTTTCTTCGCTCCTCTCATATTTTGTTTCTTTTTTTTTCCCCACCTCCTTGCCCCACAACATCGTGAACTGTCCCTGTTGGAGTCTAGTCACTGCACACTCCACCAGACAGCGTTCATTTCTCTCTCTGCTTGTACACTACTACCCTCCCCATTTCCCTTCCCCCAATCCCTCCAGATTGCTGTTTCTCTTCAAATTCCACTATTAAGCACTAAGGAGCTCAATTACTTTTTGTGGAGTTTTAATTCCTCTAGTTTTTCACAAATCATTGAAATATACTTCTATATTTTAATCACATGAACAGATGGAAGTCAATTAATAACATTATCATTGTTCTGAATGTTGGGTGCTATGATAATAAGTGACAAGTGCTAAATTTTTATTTCATAAGAAAAATTGTGCATCACCTTTTGGAAGTAACTGACTTTTGCCTAATTTTACATCTGATTCAGATGGATAAATACATAGAGAACATAGAAATAGAACTAAAATGATAGCATGATCACTAAAATACCTTCTGGATACAATAAAAAGTAACTGTAAGTAATGTAGGATTTGTAGCTCTGCCTGCTTATGAAACACAAACCAAATTACCTTTGGCAAATTTTTGACACCAGGGAGTTTTTTATATGTTCCTTTTCTTGCAAATTATATTTTTTGGTTTTTGTCGGACTTTTACAAGATGCGTTTGCTAGTACATCACAGTATGTACAAGGATAGGTCATCAAATACAGGAACTTTAGTAAATCATGAAAATGTAAACAAAATAACAGCAATGATACTGTACGACAGGACATCTTTGTAGAGGCCGGCAACCACGTTTATGCGCTTACAAAGACAAAGTTTTTTCCTCTCTTGGTATTTATTATTTCTGATTAGGCATTTTGGTTTTGCTTTCTCACCTGTGGCTGTATTAATGGCTGTACACACTTATACTTGGTATGATCATGTACTGTTTGATGAAATTCACTGTACTGATTCTTTAAGTTTTAGATCTGCCCATTTAACATGTCATTGTATGTCCCATATGAGGTACATTTCAAAAATAAGCACCTACTGGTTACAAATTAAGGAGAAACAAGACTATTTGTCCTTCATCAGTTTGTGAGCACATATGTTGAAATAACATTTATTCCATGTTCATCTATTTTTCTCTTAAAACACATCTTTCTTGTAATTTGTAAAATAATGCGTATCCCACATTTATACTTTTTGTCTTGTTACAGCTGTGAAGTTCGTGGAGAGCAAAACACATAATCAGAAACAGTAAAGTACAGCTAAGACAAAAAAGATGTTGGGTATAACAACAGTGGTTTCTGGAAAATATGCTCCAATGTTGTCACAGTGATTGAGTAGTGTGTGACTGTGCAGTAGCTCTTACAAATGGCTGTGTTACTGCTTACATGCTGTGCAAAAACAGTGAGGTGTTATTGAACATTTGTGATCAGAAAGGGTGCCACTCTTATAAAAATACAGTAGAACTTTCACTCTCACTCTGTTACAATCTGGTGATCAATCCTGAACCACATGACATACTGTAGTATTAAATACATCTTGTACAAGTCTGAAAAATCAAGAAAGATGAAAAATGACAAACAATGAGTTAAAATCCTGCTGACAAGCAGTTTGAGAAAGACAAAGTGTTTTGCATCAGTGTGTATCTACAAATCCTAATGTAGATGCAACTCAATTAAGAGAAGAGCTGAACTGGAGAATCACTGTAACTGAAAATCTATCACGACAGATCTATTTGTTAAAAGTTCTCCCTGACACTATGAAATCCATTAAACAAGCATATAGTTATCGCCTGCATACTACAGGAAACACAATTCACATATTTAATTCAAGTATTCCAACTGGAAATGTTTGATATTCTGCCTTACATAGTGACAGAAATGGAAAGCAGCACAGCACGAATTTTAGACTGACCAAACTGTACCAAACTGGTGCTTCAGTATTTCTATGTTTGTGAGATATGTTGATTAGTATTTCATCTTTGTGTAAGCTTATTTTCAGAACAGAAAAAAGGTAGAAGAAAAGAGGTAAAGAAAGAAGAAAAGGTGTTGGCTGAGGGTGTTGGACTAGCAAATATCCAGGCTACTGGGTTTTCATAATATAGAATGATACGGTGTGGTGGATATCATGATGGTGTCAAACATGTGTCAGCTACCAGAGTAATTGTAATTGTATTGGAAACAACTTAATGTAAATGGTTCGCTTCTTTCATAGGAGAAAAATAATCTTGAAAATTTCTCGGGTATTCAGCCAGATAGCGTCATCCAAAAGGCGTGATATTTCGGCAAGCCGACTTCTTGCCGTCTTCAGGCGTTCTTGGTGTCTGGTTGACCTCTGGTGGTCCTGCAGCCTCTGTCTGGGCACTTCCGAGCGGTCCGCGGCCAGTGGTGAGGGAAGGGTGGCACTGAGTGGGTGGGGGAAGTGCGGCGCCCCGCGACAGATCATGGGCCGCAGTCCTTCTGCGGCTACGGCCGCTTGCTGAATTCTACCGTCATGGTGACAATGCTTCTTCTTCTTGACTTCTTTACTGATCCTAATAATGTTTTCGTCTTGGATGGAGGGCGAAACACGCACTTGACATTATATTTTTTGAGTATTCTGCCAATCTTTGCCGGTGTGTTCCTGACATATGGTATAATCGCTGTCGCAAGTGGCTTGTCTTCCTCCTCAGTTGTTGTAACCATTTGTGTGGAACATGGCCTGCAAGTGCTGCAATTCAGCTGCTAGGCTGTCACAGTCCGAGATTTAGCGTGCTCTGTGCACCAGTGTGCTTAGAACACCCTCTCGCTGTGAAGGAGCATGACAGCTGGAAGCATGCAGGTACAAATCTGTATGTATTGGCTTACGGTAGATGCTGTGTCTAAGTGTGCCATCTGGTCTTCGCTTGACGAACACATCCAGAAATGGCAGCTGGTTGTTTTCTTCTACCTCCATCGTGAACTTGATATTCTGGTGCAGCAAGTTCAGATGCCGCATAAAGTCTTGGAGGTGTTGTCCTCCATGCGGCCAGATTACGAATGTATTGTCTACATATCGAAAAAAGCAAGAGGGCTTGTAGGCTGCCGACTCGAGAGCTTCTTCTTCTTCTTCAGAAGCTTCCGTAAACATATTGGCCACTACCGGTGATAGAGGACAACCCATCGCTACTCCATCAGTTTGTTCGTAGTAGTTTACATCGAACAGAAAGTATGTTGACTTAAGTATGAATTCAAAAACTTTCATTACTGTTGGTCCGAATTTTTCTCCCATGAAGCTTAGGGAGTCTCTTAGAGGTACCCTAGTTAACAGGTATACCACATCAAAGCTCACTATGATGTCTTCTTGGCCCAATCGGAAGTTCTAGAGCTGCCGAACAAAATGTGTGGAGTTTCTGATGTGGTGCTGACATTTGCCCACAAAGGGACTGAGCATCGATGTCAGATGTTTTGCTAATTCGTATGTTGATGCTCCAATGTTGGTAACAATCAGGCGGAGAGGCAATCCATCCTTATGGACTTTAGGTAGTCCATAAAGTCTGGGAGGTGCAGCTGCTCATGGACGAAGTTTCTTCACCGTCTTCTTATCTTCAAAGGTGTGCTAGAGAAGCTCAAAGTCTTCCTTTTCACTCTGTTGGTAGGAACGTCTTCGATTCTCTCGTAGGTTTCGTCTTCTAATAGGTAGTACAATTTTTGTTAGTATACATTACATGGTAGTAGGACCGTGCAATTCCCTTTATCTGCTGGGAGGACGACAGTCTCGGCATCTTCTCAGAGCCGTTTCAGTGCTTTCCTATCTTCCTTGGAGATGTTTGGCATTGGCGGAGCCGCCCTGGTGAGTACACGGCATGTTTCCCATCGTATTTCCTCTGCAGCATCACATGGAAGTGCAAGAGCGGCCTGTTCCACCATGCTGATTATTTGTTCTGTTGGTAATGTTGTCGATGTTGGTGCGAAATTCAGCCCCTTTTCAAGTGTGGATAAGGTAGCATCATCAATTACTTTCCCTGTACAGTTAATGGTAGTTCTCTGTGGTTCTTCTTGTGGTGGTTTGGCTGCAAGGCATTCGTATTTTGCAGTTTGTCTGCAGGTGGCCGATTGCCAAGCATTGTTGGCTTGAGACCAACTAACTGCATCTACCCACTCCCTTGGGTCAGGGGAGAGTGTCAAGGCAAGCTGCAAGTGGAGTGAGAAGAGATCTCTAGAGGTCTCACCGAGTCTGCGTCAAGTGTACCGGATCCTCTCCTTGACCAGGGCCAGGCTAGCTCTTCTGGTGATCTGGTGGTGGCTGCGGTTCTGATATGATGAGTGACCTTCGCAAAAGGTGGTATGATTCAGTCCTCTTGGCATCTCAGTAAAAAGACAAGGGAGGCCAAGAGGCACTCCTCCTTGTTCCAAAGCTCGTCCAGCTTCTTGATTTTGCTGTGTATCTCCTCCTTGTAGAGGTACTTGATGTGTGATCTGAGGTATTCCCGGCGTACAGAAATCTTGAAAATTTCTCGGGTATTCAGCCAGGTAGCGTCGTCCAAAAGCCGCGATATTTCGGCAAGACAACTTCTTGCCATCTTCACGCATTCTTGGTGTCTGATTGATCTCTGATGGAATCCGACTTTATATAATCTCCACCCCTCTCCCGCAGCCTCCGTCTGGGCGCTTCCGACCGGTCCATGGCTGAAGGGCGGTGCTGGGTGGTGGGGAAAGCGCGGCGCTCAGCGACAGATCATGGGGCCGCAGTCCTTCTGCGGCTACAACTACTTGTGGAACTCTGCCGTCGTGGTGACAAGGCTTCTTCTTCTTCTTCGTGTCCTGACAGGAGCGGATTTCCGTGTAAGATAATGTTGCTAACAAACTGTTCTGGGAGACAACCGGTTAACCTCTGTAAAGTTAACAGGGATTGTATAGTAACATGTTCACAAGATATTAGGCATTTTGAAGTGTACACTGACTATAGAGGTCATCAAGTTCTTTCAGTCACACCATATTCAGAGCTGTTCACATCAGGCCCAACCACATCAGTTGCTGCCAAGGTGTGATGGCTGTTGGAGCAGCATGTGGGCATGCAATTAATCCTGAGATACAGAACAAATTGCAAACATCATGCTCAGAGCACAGCCCATACAATACACAATCCATAAAATACATGAGCCTGGATTCTGGCAAACAGATGTAAACTTCATGTTTCACAATAGCAAGTGCTCCATTGCAGAGTAGACTGCACATTCTGTGAATTATTTATTGGGAGAAATTTCAGTTCCTACTACATATTCAGTATCATCTGTGGCTAGACCAAGCCACACTCCATTTAGTACAGTCTCTTGACTTTCATTAAGCAGTCTCATGCAGTTATGAGCTTTGTCATTTCTCACTGCCTGGAGACCCTACAATTTACAAATGTGCAAATGAATCTCCACTGCTGTCACACATACTGCAGTTAATAAACAGTAATTAAGCTTGTTTCAAAACTTTCCTGGTTAGTTTAAAACTTCAGTAATATACTAAAAAGGTTCACAAATTCCTAATTTGAAAGCTAAGTGCCTGTGTTTGCGACAATGTAGAGCTGAGAGTGAAGTGCAACATTAATAACACAAAAAATTTAAAATGTTCCAATAGATGGTTTTTGCTTACAAAATGTTCGCTCAGTAATGAAAAATGCAGTGCACTGATTATAAAATTTTATAAATGAATTGTATTTGCAGGTTGCAATACATACTACACTGAAGCACCGAAGAAACTGGTATAGGCAAGTGTATTCAAATACAGAGATATTTAAACAGGTAGAATACTACACAGCTGTAGGCAACACCTATAAAAGACAACAAGACTCTCGTGCAATTCTTTGATTGGTTACTGCTGCTCCAATGGGAGGTTATCAAGATTTAAGTGAGTGAACATGCAGTTATAGTTGGTGCACGAGCAATGGGACACAGCATCTCCGAGGTAGCGATGAAATGGGTTTTTTCCCGTATGACCATGAATATCAAGAATCCGGTAAAACATCAAATCTTCAACAACACTGTGGCCAAAAAATGATCCTGCAAGAACAGAACCAATGACAACTGAAGATAATCATTCAACATGACGGAAATGCTACCTTTCTGCAAACTGCTGCAGATTTCAATGCTGGGCCATCAACAAGTGTCAGTGTATGAACCATTCAACGAAACTTCATCAATATGTGCTTTAAGAACAGGTCTACTCATGCACCCTTGATGACTGCATGACAAAAAGCTTTACACTTTGCCTGGCCCGTCAAAACTGCCAGTGGACTATTGATGACTGGAAACATGTTGCCTGGTCAGACGAGTCTCATTTCAAATTGTACCAAGCAGATGGACGAGTATGGGCACGGAGAAAACCTCATGAATCCATGAATTCTTCATGTCAGCAGGGGACTGTTAAAGCTGGTGGAGTCTCTATAACAGTGTGGGACATGTGTAGTTGGAGTGTATGGGACCCCTTTTATATCTAGATATGGCTCTGACAGGCGACACATACATAAGGATCCTGTCTGATCACCTGCATCCATTCATGCCCATTGTGCATTCTGACAGCTTGGGCAATTGCAGCAGGACAATGCGACACCCCACACATCCAGAATTGCTACAAAGTGACTCCAGGAACACTCTTCTGAGTTTAAACCCTTCTGCTGGCCCTTATGCTGTTCTGAAGAAATCTTGACCCCCTTGTAATCTTATGGATTTATGAAGAGCCCTACAGGATACGTGGTGTCAGACATTAGTCAAGCCCATTACAAGTCTTGTAGCAGCAATTCTGCATGCTTGCAGTGGAGCTACATGACATTAGGCAGATGTACAAGTTTCTTTGGCTCTTCAGTGTATTTTGAAATGGAGTTTTGAAATTACTGACAGCTATTGTCTATATTTTAATGACTTACGACGACTGCTAGACTGCACATCAGATTGACATGACACAAGTTAATTAACATGTAAGTTGATAGTTTCAAAAGACAAAATGGTGAATAACTGAGGCCAGAAGTCAAGTGAAACATATAATTTGTATGCAAGTACAAGAACAAAATGCAGTATTGTACCCTGCAAGTTCCACAAACTCATCATATACGCATGACAATCAAGATTTCATCTTCTATTTCCACCCCTTCCTTTGCTTTCTTGTTTTTATTTCAAATGTAGAATCATCAATTCTGACAACTGTAATACTCACATTTGTTTGTAAGAGTGTAGTGCAATACACAGTATACTTAAACCTGAACCTAAAATGTTGTTAATGTAACTCGAGAAAGAATTTTTTATGTGTGTTGTGAGAGCATGCAATTCTGTCAGTTATTCTTTGTTTTGATCTTGGCAAAAATTTAAATAGCCCATCTCCTCCAATTTTCTTTTTGTCTTGCGGTATTTATATGAAATCAGAAAATAGTAGATTATGAAAATTACTTTCAGTCAGTGTTCAAGTATTTCACATTTCATTACTATTCACACCTGATCTGCACTGTCTCTATACTGAAGAGTTTTCTTTCTGTGTAACTGCTTTTATCATTGACCTGTAACTGTTTCCTACCTTCACATTCTTCTGTATTGTGGCTTCTCACTGCTACATTTCACTTCCTTGCTCATCATTTCCATCAGCGATAAAGGAAGTTTCTTGTGCGTCGTATTTTGTACTTTCCTCTGCCTTTCAGTAACTTGACACTTTCATATTACATTGTTATATACTTCCTTATATTCTAACCAATGTTTATAGATTGAGTTGATGTAATTTCCTTCCTCCAAAGCTACTTTTACCTGCTCATCCCCAAACATTGTCCTCAAATACAGACAAGTGGATTGCTTTCCTTCTGATGTTACTTTTCAAAATGCAACCAAAAGTATACCAATATTTAGTTTTAGTTTTTTCCATGAAATACCACAGTACTTTCTCAGAATCTGAAAAATTTTTGCATGTTGCTGTATATGTGGGAGCTACCCTAACATATTTGCTAAACTAATTTCCATGTTAGACTCTATTTCTGAGTCTAACAACTGTACAATAACTGTACAATATCTCTGATATTGTACAGTCTACAATAATACCTATAACCAGCACTTATGGACTTCAGAAATACCCCAGAACATCTTGAAATCTGAAAATTGTTATTTGATTTTAATCCAAATATTGTCAATCATTATTTATGGTAGTCAGTACCACTAAATATGTAAAAGGTGATCTTACTAAGATTTTCACAATTGTGAGGAAAATTCTCATCCTCCTCTCAAATAGTTATTGCCTGATAACAACAGATGTTGTTAGGAATAAAGTTACTGATAAGCCCACTTGTCAACATATACAATAAAAAATAGTCTGGAAGAAGATCAAAAGAAAAACAAATTATTTCAGATGGAATAATAATCACTACCTGTAGAGTCTTTTCAAAATCTTCAAAAATTTTCAAATCATCTTTCTTTAATCCAGCTTCTTCTTCAGTTTCTCTGTATGCAGTTGTAATATCAGATTCTCCCGGATCTACATGACCTGTAACATGGACAGAAAAGTTAGTGGGCATCCATATTGATGTAGGCATTGTTTCACATTAATGTGTTAGAGAACACAGAGAGGCTAAACAGTAACTGACTACTATTACACCTAAGTAACAATTTGGAATATACTTTCAATCTGCCGCAAAATTAAATGTGAAAATGTTTTCTTAGCCTGCACATTTTTTTATTTAAATTTTATTATCTTGTTGATGATGACATTATACCCTACACACAAACTAGGCATGTGTGTGTTGTAATACACTTATGAGAAGATGAATTAGACACATCTATCTATTAACATAAAGCATCCTCCATCCTGATAATGACAGCAACATCTCATTCAGTGCCTTCCAAAATGAGCTCAATAGAAATGAGGTCAAGTGACCTGAGGAGCCGCACAGGAACTGTCATGCCTGTGAATATTTATAAAACACTACTGACACAATTCAGGAGGAATTGTTCACCTGTAAGTACAGGTTAACTGGAGTGTTTTTGCATCCCATATAAAAAACATTTCCCACATATGAACATATCTTCCACCAGCCTGATGGCAGTCTGTTGGCAAACAGGATGCGACAGCTGATGCAGCTTTTAATGTACTCTTATCCTGTCATCCGAATATACAACTGTATGATACAACTTTTTTCTTGTCTTGTAGGTATGTTGAAAGGAAAGTGCGAGTATTAGTTGAGGACCAATTGGATGAAAATCAGTGTGGGTTTAGGCCTCTTAGAGGTTGTCGGGACCAGATCTTTAGTTTACGGCAAATAATGGAGAAGTGTTATGAGTGGAACAGAGAACTGTATCTATGCTTTATAGATCTAGAAAAGGCATATGACTGGGTTCCTAGGAGGAAGTTATTGTCTGTTCTACGAGATTATGGAATAGGAGGCAAACTTTTGCAAGCAATTAAAGGTCTTTACATGGATAGTCAGGCAGCAGTTAGAGTTGATGGTAAATTGAGTTCATGGTTCAGAGCAGTTTCAGAGGTAAGACAAGGCTGCAACCTGTCTCCACTGTTGCTCATATTATTTATGGATCATATGTTGAAAACAATAGACTGGCTGGGTGAGATCAAGTTATGTGAGCACAAAATAAGCAGTCTTGCATATGCGGATGACTTAGTTGTGATGGCAGATTTGATTGAAAGTTTGCAAAGTAATATTTCAGGACTAGATCAGAAATGTAAGGACTATGGTATGAAGATTAGCATCTTCAGAACGAAAGTAATGTCAGTGGGAAAGAAATATAAACGGATTGAGTGCCAAATAGGAGGAACAAAGTTAGAACAGGTGGACAGTTTCAAGTACTTAGGATGCATATTCTCACAGGATGGCAACATAGTGAAAGAACTGGAAGCGAGGTGTAGCAAAGCTAATGCAGTGAGCGCTCAGCTACGATCTACTCTCTTCTGCAAGAAGGAAGTCAGTACCAAGACTAAGTTTTCCGTGCACCGTTCAATCTTTCGACCAACTTTGTTGTATGGGAGCGGAAGCTGGGTGGATTCAGGTTACCTTATCAAGAAGGTTGAGGTTACGGATATGAAAGTAGCTAGGATGATTGCAGGTACTAGCAGATGGGAACAATGGCAGGAGGGTGTCCACAATGAGGAAATCAAAGAAAAACTGGGAATGAACTCTATAGATGTAGCAGTCAGGATGAACAGGCTTAGATGGTGGGGTCATGTTACACGCATGGGAGAAGCAAGGTTACCCAAGAGACTCATGGGTTTAGTAGTAGAGGGTAGGAGGAGTCGGGGCAGACCAAGGAGAAGGTACCTGGATTCGGTTAAGAATGATTTTGAAGTAATAGGTTTAACATCAGAAGAGGCACCAATGTTAGCACTGAATAGGGGATCATGGAGGAATTTTATAAGGGGGCTATGCTCCAGACTGAACGCTGAAAGGCATAATCAGTCTTAAATGATGATGATGATGATGATGATGATGATGATGATGATGATGTAGGTATGTTTCTCCAGTATGGTGTTGCAGGATTTTCCCTGGCCTAAACATCTTCTTCTACCCCCCCCCCCCTCGCACCCACCCCCCACCCACCCCCCACACCCACCCCCCACACACACACAGACAGACAGACAGACAAAGAGAGAGAGAGAGAGTCATGCAAGCTGTACACACGTGACCACTGTCTGGCCACAGGCGTCTGATTGCAGGCAACTTAGCCTGATGGTAGAAGCAATCTGGGCAGTAGGGGTCAGGAGGTGGATGGGTTGGGGGGTGGATGGGTTGAGGAGGTGGAGGGATAGAAGAACAGGGGGGGGGGGGGGGGGTAGAGTGTCGGGCTTGGTGAAAGAGCATACAGGGACATTGTGGGGACAGCATGAAGCTGCTAGGTGCAGTTGTGAAGCTTGATGGGTAAGGTTTTTGGGGGGGGGGGGGGGGGGGGGGAGCAGAAAAGGAGAGAAGCTGAGGAGGGAAAAAGAGAAAGACCTTTCAGAGTGATAGTGAAATAGAAGGCTGTGTTGTGCTGGAGGGGTACCAGGGAAGGGCATAGGTGGCCGTAGGCTAAGGACTAGTGAAATCTGTAGCCAGAGCAGGAATAGGAAGGTAGGATATATTGCAGGGAGACTTCCCACCTGCACGATTCACAAAAGCTGTGATTGGCAGGAAGGATCCAGATGGCTCGAACTCTCAAGCAGTCAATATAGCGAAGCATGTTGTGTTGCGCAGCATGCTTAGCAACTGGATGGTCCAGCTATCTCTTGGCCATAGTTCGTCCGAGACCATTCACGAAGACAGATAACTTGTTCATTGTCAAGCTTCTATGTTGAGGGATTTGGGAAATGATTTTGAGCAAGGATTGAGGATTCTGGAATGTTAATAGAGAGTACTTTGGGGGCAGCAGCGGTGGATCATCAACAAGATAATAAAATTTAAATGGAGGAGAGAACTGAGTCAGGCAGGGTTCAACATTGGCTTTGAATTGAGTTTGAACTAATGTTGGACTCTGCCTAACTCCATTCACTCTCCTATCCAATCATGATCCACCTCTGCTGTCCCAAGCACATTCCCTATTAATGTTCCAGAATTTCTTAACATCAAATCTTGCCTCGCCATTGTTCCCTAAACCCTCGACATGGATGCTAATAAATCTGCAGAAAGAACCATAAACCACCACCCATAAACTGATTAACTTATAATCTTACCACCTGACCAAGGCTTCACCACTGTGGTTTTGAACTACAAGGATTACCTGGCAGAAAGACCTATCACCTATCAGATTCATCCACCTACAAATCCTGCCACAGTGCCCTCATTCTGGAAATACAACAGGATATCCAGTCTCTCCTCAGATCCTTAAGCCCATCCAAGAACCTCTCCTCTGAGTCTCTCTCTCACCCGTATCACTCCCCATGCACTTCCATCTTCCACAGGCTTCCCAAAGTCTATAACCCCAACCACACAGGATACTCCACTGTGGCTGGTTACTGTGCCCCCACCCAGAGGCTATCTTCTCTTGTGGACCAACACCTTTAGCCTATTACCCAGAATCTACCCTCACATGTCAAAGACACCAACCGACTCTCCACAGTTCTTTTTCCTTTACCGCAGGATACCTGGCTTTTCACTATTGATGCCAATTAGCTCTACACTAACATTCTTAAAGCCAATGGCCTTGCTGCAATTGAACATTACATTATCACGAGCAGTCGCCTTACCATTTGTCTTTTCGTGCATGACCCACGGCTGGAACCATGCTTCCCCATGTTGTCAACCATGTGTCTACGACTTGTACTCATGCATACATTATGTATATTCCCGTGCAGGTTAGACGTTGTACTCGCAAGTCGCATGCCCAATATCAACAGTTAAATATGATATTACAATGCCTGTGTTATTCTTATTATGATGCAAAGTTCCTTTGGGTATTCATGCAGAATAACACAGACACTGTAATATCGTATTTATATATCTCTCACAATGTCCTGAAATGAGGAATTCCCTACCCATCATCCTCCTCACCTCTGCCACAGTAGTATCTCGATGCCCATCAAATCTATGCAATACCCTTGTCCATCCCTACTCCACCTATGCTCCTAAACCCTAGCCTCATGGCGCATACACCTGTAGTACACCTGTACATAAAATCTATCTCATACATCCTCCTACCATCACCTATTCCAGTCCAGTCACAAGCACCATCCAATCAAAAGCACAGGACTACCTCTGAAAGCAATCATGTGATCTACAAACTAAGTTGCAACCACTGTGCTGCATTCTATGTGGGCGTGACAACTGACAAGCTGTCTGTCCACATGAAGAGTACCTGACAAACTGTGGCCAAGAGAGAGCTGGACCACCCAGTTGTTGAGCATGCTGCCCAACACAACATGATTCACTTCAATGACTGCTTGAGAGCCCGAGCCATTTGGATTTTTCATACCAACTGCAGCTTTGCTGAAATTTGCAGATGGGAACTCTCCCTGCAATATATCTTACCTTCCTGTACCATCCCTGGTCTCAAACTTCACTAGACTCTGTCCTCCTCCCAGCTATACTCTTCCCTTGTGCTACTCCAGTGTTACACAGCCTTCTATTCTACAATCACACTGAATGGTATCTCTCTTTTTCCTTCCTCAACTTCTCTCCTTTTTAGCTCCCCTTTCTCCTACCCTTCCCCACCCTCAAACCTTACGACTGCACCTAGCACCCCCATCCTGCCCCCACAACGTCCCTGCATGCTCCTACAACCACCACTACACCCTGCCCATCACTACTCTGCTATCCCTTCTCCCCCACAACAGATTATTTCTCCCATCAAGCACAGTTGCTCACAGTCCAGCCTCTGGGCTAGAGACAGTGGTCATGTGTGGGTGTGAGTTGTGCTTGTGTGAATTTGTGTTTTCAACAACAGATGATGGCCTTTTGACCAAAAGGGTACATGTACAGCAGTCTTTTTGTGTGTGCCTGTCTGCAGCTTAGCATCTCCTCTAAACGGTGAGTAGTTCATCCTTTCCATAAATTGTAATTATTATAACCAGGATTTTCCATTGTTTAAATAAAATTATAATATAGTCATGGCAAAATTTACAAAAAAACAAGAATTAGCTAAAAAGGTGCTAAAAGTTATTTCCTTGTACTTGTAAAGTCTAATAAAAACAAAAACAGGGAAAGTCCAGGCCCACTGTGAGCACAAGTGAATGCTGGTTAACAATTCATGAAATGGATGACAAAAGTGATTACATAAAAACCTGAGTCTCTGCTTCAAAATACTGATTAATAATGAAATGGAAAAACATATAGAATTGTCATATTATGATC
This sequence comes from Schistocerca gregaria, assembly GCF_023897955.1. Classification (NCBI taxonomy): domain Eukaryota; kingdom Metazoa; phylum Arthropoda; class Insecta; order Orthoptera; family Acrididae; genus Schistocerca; species Schistocerca gregaria. The sequence continues at coordinate 551,154,683 of NC_064923.1, forward strand.
CAGATAATCATGGTTGGCTTGGTCACTGACCGAAAAAGAATGAACCAGCCACTATGAGTTACATCACAATAACCTACCCAATAATTTTTGGCAGGAATCCAGACAACACGCAAAACCTTCAAATATTTTCTCATTTGTCTCAATGTTATTTAATACAGTGGAAAAATTGTCATAAAAGATTGCTATCCTGTTGTCTGCACTTTGGTGTGGCACATTGTGATATGACAAGCACTGCATAGTGGTGGGTCCACAGACAACAGGATGGCAATCTTTTATGACTATTTTTCCACTGTTTTAAATAACATTGAGACAAATGTGAAAATATTTGAAGGTTTTGTGTGTTGTCTGGACTACTGCCAAAAATTATTGGGTAGGTTATTGTGATGTAACTCATAGTGGCTGGTTCATTCTTTTTCGGTCAGTGACCAAGCCAACCGTGATTATCTGGATCATAATATTACAAGTCTGTATGTTTTTGCATTTCATTATTAATCAGTATTTTGAAGCAGAGACTCAGGTTTTTATGTAATCACTTTTGTCATCCATTTCATGAACTGTTAACCAGCATTCACTTGTGCTCACAGTGGGCCTGCACTTTCCCTGTTTTTATTTGTATTAGACTTTCACAAGTACAAGGAATTAACTTTTAGCACAATAATATGTAGTGTTTTTTCTATGTCCACTTGTTTTTATAGTTACAGCTTTAGCACCTTTCACGGCAACAGTTCTGTTACTCAGCACATCAAATATCAAAGGAGTTTCATCCATATTTGCTATATGGGTTAGCTCCACACTTATTTTCTTTCAGTGTTGAACAATAAAGCCATGGAAAGATAATATTTTCTCTTCATGTTCTTGTGGCATTTTCTAAGATATTTTGGTTTTCGTTTCGCATGCTAATTCCATGGCAGTTCATAGACCTGTAGCACCAACCAATTCTACCCTTAGAGTCCGTTAAGTTCCACTGTGGTGCTAGCTTACTAGCATGTATTTGAATCATTTTTGTATTAATTCCAATGCATTTTGATGACTTCCTTGAAAGAATTTCAATATGTCGTCGTCTAGTTTTGGCCATTTTGCATTCAGTCCTCTATTTGAACATTTAGTCTTCCTCATTTTTTCCAGCTCTTCTTTACTAGCCTGCCAATGGTGAATGGTTTTTTCTGTTGGTGGAGGACTGAAATGCTATTCAGCTGCTCTGTTTCCATGTTCTTCTGCACATGCTATTACTTTCAACTTATAGCTCACTTCATATGAACACCTTTTATTCTTTTTTATTACAAATCTAGCTACTAACAAAACTACTGTACTGTTACCAATAACATAAATAACTTTCAATTCAAGTTCACTGGCACCGGAGACTGGCAATGATGAATTGTAGGCTTGGCAGTATTCTGGGTTTGTGATGGCGGGGAGGGAAGCAGACAGTGCTGGCAAGCTTGTGAATCCCCGCAACTCTTGTTAGTCACATCAGTGCACTGCTGCTGCTAGCTCAATCCAATGTTGCCAGATAGAGAGAGATTCCCCATGGCATCAAATATACGCCCATTTTTAAGAATGGCAGGAATTTTAAACCAAACACTGCACATTTTTATATTAATTTCGAGTACAAGACACACATAAATTTTGAAGGCAATCTTTCAAAAAAGTTTCATTTTATAGTCAGTAAAATGCATTAGCCTCTGCACAATCTAGAAGCATGTCTGGATCCTTTTCCTGCTGCAGAGTAAACCCACAATGAGTAACTCTTTTGCTAGATGGAACTGCATCATTTATCAGTATCCTGTGACACTCTTTATTGTTAGATATTCCATTAATTCTCATTAGATCACTGACTTTATCACCAACAAAACACTCCCATACCACAAATGATCCTTTACCATGCTTCATCGTTGGCATCACACACCAAATTTTCATAGGGTCTCCTTGAAGCAAATGAACAATATTCAACAATGCCTTTCAAATACTTCAAATTTGGTTACATCTGTAAACAACATCTTTAACCAACGCATGCTCTAGTTTTATGTTGATGTGACCATTGCAATCTGTTCACCTTATTTTATGTGTGTAATAAAGGTTTTTTAGCCGCTGTGCACCTCTTTAAACCTTGTTCACGAGATTGAAGCTGCTTGCATACTATTTACTTCCTCATGAATTTGAGGTGTCCTCTGAAATTTGCTCTGTACACATATCAACTGATCTTCCACCTATGATGTTATTAAAGGGCTTCCAAACGGTGAAACACTTGCATTGGCAACAATTTGCTTTGCAATATATACTATACTGTAGATTGGACTTTGCCATTTTTTGTGGCTATTGTATTACTAAAATAGTGTGGCTATTGTATTACTAAAATAGCCATCAGGATGCAGAGTTAGAATTGCAGCACTTTTTCAATTCCAATTGCCTGCTTCTGTCCCATTAGGAGGTAATAAGATGTGAAACTGATCAGGTATACAAACAAGCAGCCAGATGCGTACAGTGTACTGTAAACTAATGCGAAATGATTCTACCCAGACAGCTAAAGGAATGAGGTCTATTCAAATGGGAATGTCTCAGGCAAAAGCATGTCAGTGCTGTTGTGGATACTTATCAGTGTCTCTCTCAGCGAATAACACTTCAAATAAACAAAAGAGATGCTTAGTCTTTATACATTTATACTTCTTTTATTATCATAACATGGTTGTGATAGAATATTCAAAATGAAATCCCTGTTTTAACCACAAATCCATAATTGTCATGCATGATCAAAAACTTTTGATTGGTTGTATTATATCTTCCACTTTTATGGTGTTGGCATTGAAACAAGTAGCCAGATGACCTGGGACATTATCCTGTCTGATACAGAATGAGCTCTGCATGTTTCCCGTTCGTGCCTATTGGTATTTTCATGGATGAAGACTTTGCCCTGTGACTTTTGTTCTACCTACAACCCCCCTCACGTGCACTCATAGAATGTCGAATACACCTTCTTCTATCTTTTCATGTGTTTTGCAGTTTTTCTCACAGTGTTGCTAGTCAACAGGTTGTGCATGAGTAACAGAGCACAAATCACTTGGCTATTCCCCTCACTGTGGGTTATTTGCTTCTGGTAAACTCTGACGTTGTCAGTTGTTCATGGTAAATAAAACAAATGATAGGGATAGCTGTGAGTACTGACAACAGATAAGCATGTGTTACTCACCTTTCTCAGCCGCAGCCTAGTTGTCAGAGCTAGATCACATGCCTGTTGTTTAAAGGTGCAGTGTGCAATATGCCACTTCAAGAGGAGCCTTGCCAATTAACCTGTTGCACTTGGTCACCACAAGGCACCTCCCCTCTCCCTGTCACTTCTCAGCAGATAGTGGTTGTGTTATCACCTTGGCCCCTACTATCAACTGCACAGCCCACTAGTGGTGCAGGCATGCCTTGCCACGACAATACTGCATTCACCTGGCTGGACCAGCACAAATCAAGCCAGGTTCTGACACAGCCTTGCTGTATCTACATCGGGACTGTACTGATAACAAACTCATTAAAAGTGCTAGCCACATAAAAATATATTAACTGTGCTGAGCTGTGTATAACACAGAGCCATGGCTGAGACAGTATGAAAATAGAGGAACACAATCTTCTTGCAGCACACTGTTCTTATGCCTCTTTTACCAACACAGTTGCTGCACAAGTGATTGCATTTTGGTACAAGCGCTTGGCAATCTTGATACCTAACAAACTTAGGCAAGTCATAAGTATGTGTGTCCTCAATCCTCTCAGTCTTATTTTCACTTTCATTCTTGGTATTACAGATGTTCTGGCCAAGTTAAGAATGTTTAATGTGACACACTCCCCCTACTCTATGTAATACCAACTTGCCACCCTCTCCATCAGATGCTCGTTGGGAAGAAAAAGTAATTGCACATGAAACTCAGTTGTTTTTCACTTGCATGCTATAAATTTGCATAGTCACACAGATATCAAGAAATTATAAAACACAAAACAGAACTAATTGCATCATTCGTTACGGTTTCATGATGTGTATTTTGTTCTTCGACCACAAGATCTGCAACTCAGTTCAGTGGCCAGACAATACAATAAGGTTTATAACATTTTATGGGCTATTAATTGATATCGGCTAGTACCTATCTCACATCTATTGAATCTAGCACCCTCATACGCGATACACACACACTACAATAACACATGCCACACTGTATGCTTTTATCACCCTCTGCCACCTCCTCTCCAGCCAATGGTGAACTGCTGTTACAAACTAGGGCTCTATATGCTCACCTGTGGCCAAGATGATCATGCCAGTTGGACTTAATGCTACGGCCTGGAATCCACAGTGTCACCTGCTGAGCCCACTAAGCTGTGCATGGTCAACTATGCCATTATCACCGCTCCACAGTCATAGCTTGGAAAAATTATAGACACTGCCCTGCAGACTTTTGCATCTGCACAATCTTATTAGGACAACTTTACATATATAACACACAATAATTATGTCAATTGTTACTTACCATAAAGAAGATACATCAAGTTACAGACAGACTGTGTGTGTGTGTGTGTGTGTGTGTGTGTGTGTGTGTGTGTGTGTGTGTGTGTGTCTTCTTTACGGTAAGCAGCAATCTGTCTTTTCCTACAATGTTAATTATTATGTTGATAATCTCATGGTGAAATGAGGAACAACCATAGATAAAATTATCCACCATAATCAAATGCCATTTTGATTCCACCACATCTGTGTTGCCACTTCTTGTAGCTGAACTTGTAAACACACACTATTTATGACCTTCTGTTTGTATGGACTGCGGTCTATCATTTCGGTGGGAACGTTTAATTATGTGGACTGCTGATTGGCCATAGCTATTACTGCCTTGGTTACAGACTGAAGTATGCTTACCCGAATTTTCACATAGTTGAAATTTGGGGAGGGGGGGGGGGGGGGGGGAGGAGGTGCAGCAATACGAACTTAATCTCTTCCCTTAGATTTCTTTTACAGACACACTGGCATATGTCAGCAAGCCATTTTTAGTACCCAAAAGGGACCATTACTCAAACTTCCTGTAATGCTTATCAGATGATGGCAATATAATCCACAATGAATTGGCATTACATGGTAACTAGTTTATGAATTAAGTGTTATGATTATTATATGATGTGTTTATTATTTTGTATGTACTGTATGATCATTTATTTCTTGTGATATTGGCATGTGCTGTAAAAGCCTCTTCTGAATACTCCATGCTATGAATCAGGCTGTATTATCACGCCATAATACTGTAGTGGAATTCTTTGCTGTTTGCAGACACGAGTGTATACAGTGGTTCTTAGCTAGTAATCTATGTCTCTGATCTTGTGTGTCTCAAGAGGGTTCATCTGCCCCTCTGTTTTCTACACCCATGCAGTGCTCAATGCAGTGCTCCACTAGCACAAGAATTTAGCCCAGTCCGCACTCGACTGAGCGTCCTTCCTGGTGTCCATGCCCTACCTGCCTTTGCCACTAAAATGGTTTCATAACTTTAAGACAGGTAAGACTATATGTATATTTGACAGACAAGTGGTTCCACTGGATGTGTAAGCCTTACTACGAGTTCCTGGAGTACATACACTTCACCTTTTCCCAATGAAGTGAGTACCTTAGTGTAAAAAGTGATCACTCCTAAACAATGTCTACTGAACCTACATAGATATTGTGCAAGCCACTGTACGGTGAGTAGTAGAGGGTACTCTGTATCACTACTTGTCATTACCTTTCCTGTTCCACTCGCAAATAGAGCAAGGGAAAAACAAGTGTCTATACACCTAATTTCTCGTATCTTATCTTTGTGATCCTTACACGCAATGTATATTGGCAGCAGTAGAATCGTTCGGAAGTCAGCTCCAAATGGCGGTTCTCTAAATTTTCTCAATAAGTGTATCTCAAAAAGAACATTGTCTTTCCTCCAGGGATTCCCATTTGAGTTCCCAAACATTTCTTTAACACTCATGTGTCGTTCGAGCCTACCAGTAACAAATCTAGCAGCCCACCTCTGAATTGCTTCGATGTCTTCCTTCAATCCAACCTCGTACAGATCTTAAGCATTCAAGCAGTACTCAAGAAGCAGCTAAATGGTCTCCTCCACAGACAGGCCACTCATTCCTATAAATTCTCCCAATAAACCAAAGTTGACCATTTTTCTTCCCTACCACAGTTTTCACATACTCGTTCCACTTCGTATCACTTTTCAATGTATTGCTCAAATATTTAAACGACTTGACTGTGTCAAGCAGAACACTAGTAATACTGTACCCGAGCATTACAAGTTTGATGCTCCTGGTCATCTGCATTAACTTACATTTTTCCACATTTAGGGCTAGCTGCCATTCATCACACCAACTGGAAATTTTCTCCAAGTCATCTTGTATCTTCCTACAGTCACTCAACTTTGACACCTTACCGTACACCACAGCATCATAAGCAAACAACCACAGATTGCTGCCTGCCCTGTTCGCCAAATCATTTATGTATATAGAAAACAACAGCAGTCCTATCACACTTCCCTGAGGCACTCCTGACAATAGCCTCGTCTGTGATGAACAGTCGCCATGAAGGACTACATACTGTTTTCTATTATTTAAGAAATCTTCAAGCCACTCACATATCTGTGGACTTAATCCATATGCTCGTACCTTTGGTAACATCCTGCAATGGGACACCATGTCAAATGCTTTCCAGAAATCTGAAAATATGGAGCCTGCCTGTTGCCCTTCATCCACAGTTCTCAGTATGTCATGAGAGAAAATGGCAAGCTAAGTTTCGCATGAGTGATGCTTTCTAAAACTCAGTCTCAAAAAAGTTTATTATATTCGAAGTAAGAATACATTGAAGGATTTGGCAGCAAATAGAAGCTAGGGATATTGGTCTGTAATTTTGTGGGTCTGTTCTTTTATCCTTCTTATATACTGGAGTCACCTATGCTTTTTTTCTATTCGCTTGGTACTTTGTGCTGTGCAAGGGATTCTCAATAAATGCAAGCCATAAAGCTCTCTTTGTAAAATCGAATTGGGATTCCATCCGGACCTGGTGATTTACCTGCTTTCAAATCTTTCAGTGGTTTCTCTACATCAGATATGCTTATTACTATGTCGTCTATAAGGGAATCTGTCCGATGGACAAAGGACGATATGTTTGCACGATTCTTGTATGTGAACGATTTTTTCAGTCTGAAATTTAAAACTTTGGCTTTAGTTTGCTATCTTCAACTGCCAAACAAAATTGGTCAACAAGGGACTGAATGGAAGCCTTAGACTGCTTAGTGATTTTATGTAATACCAGAAATTTCTCAGGTTCTCTATCAAATCTTTTGCTAAGGTGTGATGGTGGTAGTAGTTGTACGCTTTGCGTATACATTTTTTGACAGATGCACGAATCCCTACTAACCTTTCTTTTATCCACTTACAAGGCACATAACTCTCCAGACCATGATTTACAATCTGCTTAAACTTTGCCCATAATTTCTCTACATCCTTCTTAATGGAACTAAGTGATTCCAATTCATTGTCTAAGAGAGAACTGATGATTTGCTCTATCTAGCAGAAACACTCTCCTAGCTTCCTTGACTGATTTATTAACTTTCATAATCGTAGTTGCTATAATAACATGATCACTAATCCCCATTGCTATACTGACATTGTCGATAAGGTCTGGCCTATTTGTAGCTACAAGGTCTAAGGTACTTCCATTGTGTGTGGGCTGCTGAGCTAGCTGCTCAAGACAATTTTCCAAAAATGAGTTCAAAACTATTTCACATGACTGTCTACCCATATCCGCCGCAAAGAATCCATAGACATCCCAACCTATAATTGCAGTTTAAAGTAACCTCCAATTAGTATTGTATGATCTGGGTTTTTACGCACTACTGACATAAACTTTCTTTTAATGAGTCTAGAACTGTCACAGCAAATCAGTTGGACAGTAAAAACATAACAGGTGTAGATAAAACCAAGTTAATTGTTGACGTGTTCAGGTGTCTTCACTGACACATTCAGCTTCGACCCCAAAAGAGACAATATTTGTGTCAACTGCAAGGAACACTCCCCCTCCTGTAGCCTCTAAACTGTCTTTCCGATATACATTCCACATGACCCACTAAATACCTCTGAGCTCTCCACTTCAGATTTCAACCAGCTCTCAGTCCCAAGAATAATCTGAGCTAGAGAACTTTCCTGGAGGGCAGTAAATTTGGGAACTTTATTAAGAATGCTTTGACAGTTTACTTATAAAATTGTGACTGTCGAAGTGTCTTTATTCTGAATGATAGATAAACCATAAATACATACCTCCAAAACCTATTCTGTAAACTCCTATCTCCAATCCAATGCCGGTGTGGCAATTTCACAAAGTGCACAATGTGTAGATTGATTGAAAAGCTGTGGTTTGGATGGAAAAACTCTGTTCTAATCCTATACAGAAAATGATCCCTTTCAGTTACCTGTACCTTTCCTCCACAGTCAAAATTTCTAGTCTGGCCTTGTTATAGGCATACTGCCAACTCTGTTAGCTTAACCCCAGTCAAATATGTGGCAGTCCTCATTTTGTATTGTACTGCCTTCCATGAACCGTGGATGTCGCTGTTGGTGGGGTGGCTTGCGTTCCTCAGTGATGCAATAGCCGTACTGTAGGTGCTACCTGAACTGAGGGGTATCTGTTGAGAGACCACACAAATGTATGATTCCTGAAGAGGGCAGCAGCCTGGAAACAGTCTGAATGATTGACAGAACTGGCCTCGTAACATCAACCAAAATGGCCTCGCTGTGTTGGTACTTCGAACTGCTGAAAGCAAAAGGAAACTACAGCCATAATTTTTCCTGAGGGCATGCAACTCTACTGTCTGGTTAAATGATGATGGTATCCTCTTGGGTAAAATATTTATGAGGTAAAATAGTCCCGCATTTGGATCTCTGGGCAGGTACTACTCGGGAGGCTGTCATCTGGAGAAACAGAACTGGTGGTCTAATGGAATGGATCATGGAATATTAGATCCCTCAATCAGGCAGGTAGGTTAGAAAATTTAAAAGGGGAAATGGATAGGTTGAAGTTAGATACAGCGGGAATTAATGAAATTTGGTGATAAGAGGAACAGAGCCTCTGGTCAGGTGAATTCACGGTTATAAATACAAAATCAAATAGGGGTACTGCAGGGATGGGTTTAATAATGAACAAGGAAATAGGAAAGCAGGTAAGAGGCTATGAACAGCATAGTGAACATGTTATCATAGCCATGATGAACATGAAGCCCAAACGTACCACTGTAGTACAAGTTTACATACTAACTAGCTTTGCCAATTATGACAAGACTGAAGAAATGTGTGATGAGATAAAAGAAATTTAGTTTACGGAGACAAAAAATTAATTGGGACTGGAACTTGACAGTAGGGAAAGGAAGAGAACGCAAATAGCAAGTGAATACAGACTTGGGGGAAAGGAATGAAAGAGAAAGCTGCCTAGTAGAATTTTGCACAGGGCCTACTTTAATCATCACTAAGATTTGGTTTAAGAATCATAAAAGAAGGCTATATATGTGGAAGAGACGTGGAGACACTGAAATATTTCAGATTGATTATAGAATGGTAAGACAGAGATTTTAAAATGTCAGGGACAGATGTGGATTCTAACCACAGTTCATTGGTTATGAACTGTAGATTAAAACAAGAAATTGGAAAAAGGTAGGAAATCACAAAGATGGGACGTGGTTAAGTTGAAATGGCCAGAGGTTGTTGAGCATTAGGTGATTGTGGACTAGAATAGGGGAAAGGACTGCAGTAGAAGACGAATGGGTAGCTTTAAGAGATGAAATAGTGAAGGCAGCAGAGGATCAAATATTTAAAAAGATAAGGCCTAGTAGAAACCCTTAGATAACACAAGAGATTTTGAATTTACTTGATGGAAAGAGCAAATATAAAAATGTACCAAATGAAGCAGGCGAAAGGGAATGGATACAGAAAGTGTAGAATGGCTAAGTAGGAATGGCTAGAGGACAAATGTTGGGATTTACAAGGATATTTCTCTAGGGGAAAGGCACATACTACCTACATGAAGATTAAAGAGGCGACTGAGGAAAAAAGAAGCAGCTGGGTCAGGTGCCCTAGGGCTCCCAGCTCGACCATCCACAACTTTAAAGAAATTTATACAGTCTGTACCTGAGGGGCGTGCATGAACTTCTGCAAAGTTTCAGGTTCACCTGTAACTTGGTTGAGGTACTAGAGCCATTTTTGTGAATACCATTTTTTCAGAGACTGAAAAGTCACAAAGAAATCTTCATGTTTGGCATGCCACTGTTCCTTGCTTCTATGCACAGTGGTACAACATTTGGTACTCAACACATAAATGGTGCTAATAAAGGTCAGAAAACAATGCTTTTGGCATAATCTCAGTTCAAAGTGGGCAACAAATCATCTTGCGACAAATTTGCATCTTGCGACAAATTTGCTCTGTAGTTAAACAAGCCATAAGTAGTGAGGAAAGGGCATTATGGACCTTGTCTTTTGCCAAACTATTGTCTGTCTGGCTGTCAGATGTCACAAATTAGGATCTAGTTTGTGTGTTTAATTACTGTGCTACCATCTTGTAAATTTGATAAAAAATGTGAATGTACCAAATTATACCTGCCTTCTAAATCACATGTCTCAAAATGGACACCTACCACATTACATTCACTAACACCAGTCAATGAAGCACATTTCATTGTATTAGAAACACTTACTTCCATTTTGGTGTCTCTTTGAGTAAGGTGCAAAAATTTCACCTAAACTATTAACATTTTTTTGTAATTTGAGAAAAATCCTTGCATTGGTCCATGGTGGCTAAGTTACTACCAATCCCAGTGACTGGTAACCCCACTGCCAAGGGGTCACCCCTTATAGACAGGCACAGTCAGCCACAGGTTGGTTTCTTTACTGGAGTTACTGAACGCAGTTTTCCGAAATTCCTTCACCAGGGAAGACGAATGGAATATTCCAGAATTTGAAACAAGAACAGCTGCTAGCATGAGTTTATTAGAAGTAGATACCTTAGGGGTTGTGAAGCAACTCAAATCGCTTGATACTGGCAAGTCTTCAGGTCCAGATTGTATACCGATTAAGTTCCTTTCAGATTACGCTGATACAATAGCTCCCTACTTGGCAATCATATACAACTGCTCGCTCACCGATAGATCTGTACCTACAGATTGGAAAATTGTGCAGGTCGCACCAGTGTTTAAGAAGGGTAGTAGGAGTAATCATCGAACTACAGACCTATACCACTGACGTCGGTTTGCAGTAGGGTTTTGGAGCATATACTGTATTCAAACATTATGAATCACCTCAAAGGGAACGATCTATTGATACGTAATCAGCATGGTTTCAGAAAACATCGTTCTTGTGCAACGCAGCTAGCTCTTTATTTGCACGAAGTAATGGCCGCTATCGACAGGGGATCTCAAGTTGATTCCATATTTCTAGATTTCTGGAAAGCTTTTGACACCGTTCCTCACAAGCGACTTCTAATCAAGCTGCGCACCTATGGGGTATCGTCTCAGTTGTGCGACTGGATTCGTGATTTCCTGTCAGGAAGGTTGCAGTTCGTGGCAATAGACGGCAAATCATCGAGTAAAACTGAAGTGATATCAGGTGTACCCCAGGGAAGCATCCTGGGACCTCTGCTGTTCCTGATCTATATAAATGACCTGGGTGACAATCTGAGCACTTCTCTTAGGATATTCACAGATGATGCTGTAATTTACCGTCTAGTAAGGTCATCCGAAGACCACTATCAGTTGCAAAGCAATTTAGAAAAGATTGCGTATGGTGTGGCAGATGGCAGTTGACGCTAAATAACGAAAAGTGTGAGGTGATCCACATGGATTCCAAAAGAAATCCGTTGGGATTCGATTACTTGATAAATACTACAAGTCTCAAGGTTGTCAATTCAACTAAGTACCTGGGTGTTAAAATTACGAACTTCAGTTGGAAAGACCACACAAATAATATTGTGGGGAAGGCGAGCCAAAGGTTGCGTTTCATTGGCAGGACACTTAGAAGATGCAACAAGTCCACTAAAGAGACAGCTTACACTACACTCGTTTGTCCTCTGTCAGAATATTGCTGCGTGGTGTGGGATCCTTACCAGGTGGGATTGACAGAGGTCATCGAAAGGTTGCAAAAAAGGGCAGCTCGTTTTGTATTATCATGTAATAGGGGAGAGAGTGTGGCAGATATGATACGCGAGTTGGGATGGAAGTCATTACAGCAAAGACATTTTTCGTCGCGAGGTGATCTATTTACGAAATTTCAGTCACCAATTTTCTCTTCCGAATGCGAAAATATATTGTTGAGCCCAACCTACATAGGTAGGAATGATCATCAAAATAAAATAAGAGAAATCACAGCTCGAACAGAAAGGTTTAGGTGTTCATTTTTCCCGCGCGCTGTTCTGGAGTGGAATGGTAGAGAGATAGTATGATTGTGGTTCTATGAACCCACTGCCAAGCACTTAAATGTGAATTGCAGAGAAGTCATGTAGATGTAGAGGTTCCCAAGCCTGAATGTTGGAGTCTTTTGTTGTTGAATGCTTTAAATTTGTTGCTGAAGTCTGAAACTACTGCTTGTGGCAAATGATATCACCACCACATCATTGATGCGGCTGGAACTGGAATGGCTGCAATTATCTGTTGTTCTCGAATCCAGCACATATCTCTTCTAGCAGGCCAATGGAAATGATTGAGCAGCTCCTTGAGAAAACACAAAATTACTCAAGGCATCTTTTCCCTTGTATGAAACTTCAGATATTTCTTATCTGCCACTTTCCATCATAAACACAAGCATCGTACTTGCCAGATTATAGTTCAGTAATGGCTAGGCGTTTAGAAGTAACTCAGCATTTCAGTCAACATTTGCTATAAAGCACAACATATTATTTGATACTTCACAAATTTGAAGTTGCTTTTCTTCAAGTGGCAAAAAATGCCGATGCTCTCTTGTACCAGAAACTGTACATCCATCCTCAAAACACTTTTCTTGGTCAATATTTGTATCTTCAAGAATTTCTTTTTTGATGAAAATAAAGTCAGTGCCTTGCACATTTGCTTTGCAAATATTGAAACAGATCAGTTGGTGCGAAGATTTGGTTTTCAATTGGATGCTGGTGGATGGCTCTTGCTGCTGAACGTTAACTGTGCCCCCAGTAGCACCACGTAGTGATTTCCCATGGCTTGTTCCAAAAAAATTCCATTCTGCAGTGACGTCAAAATCTTTTTGATGATGGCAAAGATTTGAAATATTCTTAAAATTCTTGTATTGGGCAGCAGAACCATCACTAAAATGATGAATATGCTTAATTTCTGCAGACATGCACTTCAGATATTTGATGTTGGAGGCAGTCTTGATTAGGCAGTAGCTGATCCTTTTAAGTTCTTCATTATTATTGTAGTAGATAAGAAATGGATGTAACATAGCTTGGCTATTTTCCCAATGAAATCCTTGAACTGTTTGCTGGACAAGAAAGGAATAATTTTCAGCAACATCCATTAATTTAATCTATTCTCCTGGTTTGAGACCTTCTTTAGTCAATTGCAAATGCTTGCCCTGATGCTTTGCAATGTAGTAGTGAGAACAAAGGGCCAAAAGTGTTGTAACTAATTCTACAATGAATTCGTCAACTGTCATATCTTTGGTTTCAGTTGTATCTCTGTCAGTGTCAAAACATTGCTTAAACTGAATTGGATCCTCAGGATCAATTTCTGCGAAAACACTTTACAAATAGTCCTTCAGAACTTCTGTTGCTGGACACACTTCACAGCGATTAAGTGTACAATCTTTCTTTTCCAAATTACACACAATTTTGCTCAAGAAAATATTACAGTCTTCTTTTATTGGACAGTGTGCCAATGTTAGTTTCACATTCCAATGTACTGTGCAGATGCAAACTGAATGTGAACCAGCTGCACCAACAGTCACACACCACTTTGGCCTTAATTTACAAAATTTGGAAACTCCAGTTTCCAGTCCATTTTTATCGCAGTAAGCAACAAACATTTCTTTTAAGCTTCTCAGTAATGAATACTTTTGTTTTTAAACATTTTCTCCATCTACTTGAATAGTAATACAGTCCCTTTTACCTGGACATATCCGGCCAAATTCTTTATCATAAAAATACTCTGTGTCTCTTGCCTTCACAGCCTCAGGAAGCTTTTTCCCCCAAATTTACCTTATGTCTGTGCCAATATTCCCTGTTCAGCTTTTTTAACTTTCTAGTCTTTCTTACCATTCTTTCTGGAACACTGAATCCTTCCATAATCTTTTTGATAGACCAGCTTTGGGGACCTAAGGTCGACATTTGAATTTCCTCATTATTATTCGATGTACTTAATTTTTCTCTCAATTTTTTGATCAACTGGCTGTAATCTAAACAAGTCAAGCTGTTGTGGTTGGCAGGAGAGCCAACACCGTTTTACTAAAGGAGGCCGAAATGGATGCGTTTAGCTCACGCAGGCTGGCGTGAGGTCTGGAACATGACAAGGGAGTTAGAATTGAGAAAAATGGACGTAGCTGGTGGAATACTTAACTTTAATCCATTAATGACGAACGTCGCTCTTGACATTACATGATTTACAATATCAATAGAAACTGATAATGGCACCTTGCTAGGTCGTAGCAAATAACGTAGCTGAAGGCTATGCTAACTATAGTCTCGGCAAAGGAGAGCCTAGAAGTCAGTGAGCCATCGCTAGCAAAGTTGGCTGTACAACTGGGGCGACTGCTAGGAAGTCTCTCTAGACCTGCCGTGTGGCGGCGCTCGGTCTGCAATCACTGATAGCGGCGACACGCGGGTCTGACATATGCTACCGGACCGCGGCCGATTTAAAGGCTACAACCTAGCAAGTGTGGTGTCTGGCGGTGACACCACACAAGCATTGCTTGCTTGTGCATGGCTGCTCCAGTTCACTGGGATCAAATTCTCCAACTGCTGCAGTTTTCTTGTAACTCCACCTTCAAGTTTGTTGTGACAGTGCCACGACATTTAACAGTGCCTCCACCACAGTACGCGCAAACGGCAATAGAGGCGCTCCGCAACTCGGCTGAGTGCGGGAACGCCACCTAGCTGGGAACGCCACCTAGCTACGAACGGCGCCGGCCGCATGTCACAGCACAGCAGTCAAATAAGAGATACTGAGTTGTTATCATGTAACCAGCTATTGTTTCTAAGTGAGTGTGTTTGAATATCCCCGCAATTATTGGTGATTAAAAGTTATAACACTTTTTGGCGACGAGGTCAGATATTTTCACTGCATTGTGGATTTGTGTGTTCGTGACGGGGCAGACATGGAACAGCTCACGGCTTCCGTTCCCAGCTGCATAAACTATCTGGATGACATTGTTGTCACGGGGGCCTCCACTGAGGAGCACCTTCGCAATTCGCGTTCACTGTTTCGGGTTTTGCATTCGGCTGGGTTGAGGTGCAGTCTGGACAAGTCACAGTTCTTCCAACCCTCCATTGTGTATCTTGGTTTCCACTTGTCCCGTGAGGGTATACGTCCTCTATGTCAGCACGAAGTGGCCATTAACGCTCTACCCTGGCCGTCTACGGTCAAAGAACTTCAGGCGTTTCTAGGCAAGATTGCTTATTATCACACATTCATTCCATCCGCGGCGGCAGTAGCTCATCCTCTGCATCAGCTGTTATGCAAAAACGTCCCTTTCTGTTGGTCCGACGAGTGTGAGCAGGCTTTTGTCCACCTGAAGGCTCATTTGCAGTCGGTGCCTTGTCTTGCCACATTCCATCCAGGTCAGCACTTGGTTCAGGCAACTGACGCGTCACAGTATGGCCTAGGGGCCGTTCTCGCCCATCGGTATGAGGATGGGTCGGAACGATCCATCGCCTATGCTTCCAAGACCCTCAATGGCGTTACTCTCAAATGGAAAAGGAGGCGCTCACTATCATTTATGCTCTAATAAAGTTCACTGTTTTTTTGTATGGTTCTAAGTTTCACCTCATCACCGACCACAAGCCGCTGGTCTCTCTATTCAGCCCATCAGCGTCACTTCCGGATAAGGCAGCTCACCGCCTGCAATGTTGGGCCTTATACTTGTCTCGTTTTCACTATGAGACTCACTATCGCTCCACAGCCCAGAACGCCAACGCTGACGCTTTGTCATGATTGCCGATGGGCCCCAACCCGGTTTTCGATCGTGATGAACTACTCTGTTTCCACATTGATGAGGAAGAATGTCGTGCGGTCGAGGGTTTTCCACTTACAGGTTCGCAGGTCACGTTGGCTACTGCGCGGGACCCTGTCCTGTGTCAGTTGATCGGTTTTGTTCAACGGGGTTGGCCGGACAGGACCAAGGGCCGGGCATTGGGTCCCCTTCGCAACTACCATGCCTTGCGCCTTCGTCTGTCTGTTCGTGATGGTGTTGTTCTTCTGGCCAAGGATGGCGCATCTCCACGGGTTGTGGTGCCAGCCTCTCTTCGCAAAGATGTTCTCAAACTGTTGCATGAAGGCCATTGGGGTATTTCTCGGACTAAGTCCCTGGACTGCAGGCACGTTTATTGGCCCGGTATTGATTCGGACATCGCCCACATGGCTGCTGCGTGTGGTCAGTGTGCTCAACAACTGGCTGCACGTTGTACAATGCCCTCTCCGTGGCCTGATCCGGCGCAGCTATGGGAACGAGTGCACGCTGACTTTGCCGCTTCCTCGGTACTTATCGGCTACTGTCGATTGACGCCTTCTCGAAGTTTCCGTTTGTTGTTCAATGTCCATCGCCCACCACTGCGGCGACGACGACACTGGCTTTGTCCAAAATCTTTGCGCTAGAAGGTCTTCCATCCACGATCATCATGGACAATGGGCCTCAGTTCTCTTCGCAGGCCTTCCGTGATTTTTGTACTGGACAAGGGATTCATCATGTTACAGCACCGCCCTTCCATCTGCAATCGAATGGGGGAGGTCGAGCGCCTTGTCCGCACTTTCAAAAGCCAGATGAAAAAATTCCTTAGTGATTTTTCCACAGATGACGCTCTAATTTCTGAGTTCGTATCGATTCACACCTCTGGGTGATTGCAGCCCTGCTGAACTCTTGCATGGCCGCCAACCGCGCACTCTACTGCACCTGCTTGACCCTGTCAGGCCTTGTGCTGTGTCCCGTAGTGCGGGAAAATACTCAGTGGGCGCCAACGTGTGGGCATGAGGGTGTGGATCTTGCCCTAAATGGATTCCAGGGGTGGTCAAGGCTCTTCACGGCCGCCGGCTTTGTGAAATACGTACGGACGATGGCATGGTTGTTCGCCATTACGACCAGATGCGCCCACGAGTGGTGGTCACGCCATTGCCATTGCCACCGCCCCTTCCTTCGCCTCCACCAGCCTGAGAAGCCAGTCCTGTCGCTGCTGCCGATCTACCGTATGTGTTGATGCAGCCGACGTCGCTACCGCTTCTGAGTATGCCGGAACCGGCCCCCAACGCGACGCCGCCTTCTCCGGGACCCATCTTGCTGGAGCACACCCCAAGGTCCATGACACCTATGGGTGCCGCTCTGGAGTTTTCACCTATCACCTCGTCCAGGAGGCACGTTCCACACACGAGCTACCGTCCTGGACATTTTCGACCAAACTCTCGTGTCTCTCCGCGGGATCTTCTCGGGGCCTCATAAGAGGCCATGGATGTCTCCGCACTGTCCATGTCTACAAGGAAGTGAGTGTTTGTTTTTTTTTTTTTGTTTTTTTTTTTTTTTTAATGGGAGAAAAGTGTTGTGACGCTGCCATGACATTTAACAGTGCCGTCACGACAGTACACGCAAACGGCGATAGAGGCGCTGCACAACTCGGCTGAGCACGGGAGTGCCACCTAGCTATGAACGGTGCCGGCCGCATGTCACGGCATGGCAGTCGAATAAGAGATACTGAGTTGTTATAAAGTAACCAGCTATTGTTTCTAAGTAAGTGTGTTTGAATATCCACGCAATTATTGATGATTAAAAGTTATAACAAAGTTGAGGTATTTTTCACTTTGCATAGCCTTTTGTATCCTTGCACCAATTCACTGAAATTTTAATGGTGATATTCCAACAGCTGTTGAGCTTCCATTCAAATTGTGGTAAACATTAGTCTCGCCATCTTGATCCGGCTGAGGTGTAACTTCCATTTGTGAATATTTCATTGTATCAAATTCTTTTCTACAGGATGGCACATTTTTTGGGCAAGTTTAATATCAGATGTCATCTATCTTTTTTAACTGGTCAGCTGTTTCCATGTAGACTGAACACAAAACATTTCTGTGCAATATGGTTTTTCTTACTGAAAGGGTTGCAGCATCATCTTTGCAAAAATTCAAAGCTTTGTAAGAGTAAAGCTTCACAATGGAAGCATAGTTGAGCATTTTCAGTAGTGTGTAAAGCGCTCTGTCAAGTAAGCAATTCTTGTAGTTCTAATGAAAGTTCCTTTACAGCTGTCAGTCTCTCTAAGTCACTTTATGCCATTAACTGGCATTGGGAATCAGAATTTCTATAACTGCATGCACTGACTTGATCTTGTTTCTCCATTTTAACAACAACTTGATAGGCTTCAGGCACTAACATCAAATTGTTGAGTCCTAACTAAAGAAAAGAAATAAAAACAATAAACAGGCAATTAGTATTCAGAAAAGAGTTATGTAGCAGTTTCACTACAGTGAAATGAAGCAATGAACCTATCATAAGAGGTTTAAATTTTCATTAATCAAAATATACAAAATGAATACTTAAGCTACAAAATATCATATTTTAGGCAAAATTTTTGCACATTACATTACCCAAAGAGACACCGAAATGGAAATAAATATTTGTAGTAGAACGAAATTGTGCTCTACTGACATGTTAATTAATGTAGTGTGGTAGTGTAGTTCTCCATTCTGATATATATGACTTCGAACATGGGCACAGTTTGGTACATTCATTTTTAGCAAATCTGCAGAATGGTAGCACAGTAATTAAACACATGTGCTAGGCCCTGTTTTGTGATAGTTTGGCAAAAAAACCAAGTGCACTTTCCTCACTACCTACTAGTTGTAAAATGATTTGTTACCCACTTTGAACTGAGATTATGCCAAAAGCATTACTTCATGGTCTTTCCTGGCATCATTTATGCATTGAGCATAAAACATTGTACCACTAAATTACCAAAAGAGATTAAAGAAATTTCAAAAATACACTTATTTAAGAAGGCAGCTAAAAAGTACCTGTTATGCAATACATTTTATACATTGAAGGATTACTTAGATAAAGCAGAGTAGGGGTTTGATAAAAAAAATGTTATACAAACAAATAATAATAATAATGATGATTATAAAACATCCAATATTCCACATAACACCTTCACTTTATTATTTTTCTTCTTTTTTCCTTTCTAGAGACACTCTCCCCTCAAGCTATGCATAGCACAATACTAACACCTCTTCCTCTTTCTGAGCTCAACATCTCACTCATTATGAAGGGATGCTGACTCAGTTTTTCAGGATAGCAAATGGGAACTTGCAGTACAGAAAATGGCCCAAGGATCACCTGTGTGTGTGTGTGTGTGTGTGTGTGTGTGTGTGTGTGTGTAGTGAGTGAAGTGTTATGAAACAATGTGTGTATAGTGTGTGCAGTGACTGATAGTGAAATATGAGTGAATAGTGTGGCATTACATTATTTAATGAGTTATTTGTAAATAAATTATTGTATACCAGGAGTAAAATCTAATGATTGTCTCTAACTAGAAGTCTGTAAATATATGTGTATACGAATTAGCTTATTGTAAATTGATCTAAGCTTGTAAATACTTTGACATGTCCTATATCCTTGTAAAAAGAGATCTACGGATGAATAAAACTACTACTACTACTACTACTACTACTACCCATGCAGCTCAACTGCATGTTACATACTACTCTCCAGTTGGGTTTACAGCACAAACTTAGTCCTACCCTCTTACCTGTCAGCTTGTTCATGCATGTGTTAACTGATGCTTCCACTTGTCTTATGGCACCCTCACACGTTTTATCCAGTAACCCTACTTTATCTGTCTAACTATTACATTGCCACCCACATTTAGACAGCTAGGGTTTATGACAGTCTTGCTGTGTATGTAAAACGACAAATCACATGAAAAAACTGTGAGCTCGAATGTTATTGGTTACATTCTTTTCTGTTATGTAGGAACCTGTGTGAAAGTATATCACTTGATAGATGCAAGATTTTCTTGTGAAAGTATATCACTTGACAGATGCAAGATTTTCTAACTGTTTGTAAAGATAGGAAATCACATGCCACTCTAACAGCTTCTGAGTTACAATGCTGTGTCCAAAGGAAACAGTGATCATGCGAGACCCAACTCGCTTTATTTTGGTCATGAGACCCAGAAAATACTAGAGGCAGGCTCCCACGTAGATGCCATTTTCCTTGACTTCTGGAAGGTGTTCGATACAGTTCTGCACTGTCGCCTGATAAACAAAGTAAGAGCCTATGGAATATCAGACCACCTGTGTGGCTGGATTGAAGAGTTTTTAGCAAACAGAACACAGCATGTTGTTCTCAATGGAGAGACATCTACAGACGTTAAAGTAACCTCTGTCGTGCCACAGGGGAATGTTATGGGACCATTGCTTTTCACAATATATATAAATGACCTACTAGACAGTGTTGGAAGTTCCATGCTGCTTTTCGCGGATGATGCCGTAGTATACAGAGAAGTTGCAGCATTACAAAATTTCAGCAAAATGCAGGAAGATGTGCAGCGGATAGGCACTTGGTGCAGGTGTGGCAACTGACCCTTAACATAGACAAATGTAATGTATTGCAAATACATAGAAAGAAAGATCCTTTATTGTAGGATTATATGATAACAGAACAAACACTGGTAGCAGTTACTTCCGTAAAATATCTGGGAGTATGCGTATGGAACGATCTGAAGTGGAATGATCATATAAAATTAATTGTTGGTAAGGCGGGTGCCAGGTTGAGATTCATTAGGAGAGTCCTTAGAAAATGTAGTCCATCAACAAAGGAGGTGGCTTACATAACACTCGTGCAACCTATACTTGAGTATTACTCATCAGTGCGGGATCTGTACCAAGTCGGGTTGACAGAGGAGATAGAGAAGATCCAAAGAAGAGCAGCATGTTTCGTCACAGGGTTATTTGGTAAGCGTGATAGCATTATGGAGATATTTAGCAAACTCAAGTGACAGACTCTGCAAGAGAGGCTGTGCATCACGGTGTAGCTTGCTGTCCAGGCTTCGAGAGGGTGCGTTTCTGGACGAGGTATTGAATATAGTGCTTCCCCCTACTTATACCTCCCAAGGAGATCATGAATGTAAAATTCGAGAGATTCAAGCGCACACAGAGGCTTTCTGGCAGTCATTCTTCCCGCGAACCATAGGCGACTGGAACAGGAAAGGGAGGTAATGACAGTGGCATGTAAAGTGCCCTCCGCCACACATCATTGGGTGGCTTGCGGAGTATAAATGTAGATGTAGAAGATCTATTTTTGCTCAGACTTAATGGTTCAAACAAATGGCTCTGAATGTGAGATAGCTGTCATGCTACGTGAGTTCATTAAACCCTCGTGTCCACGGACTGTGATTGCATTACAGTCACCTTTATTCCTTCCTGTTGGTAATAACAGACTGTAGTCCATGCCTATGCTATCAATTATTGCCTTAGTCTGCTATGACTACACCTTGGTCCCTCAAACTTATTGCGTATCTTCCGCTGGTAGTGGGTTGCTCCAAGTGTGATATTATCACAGTCTTCTAAACTGACCACACAGTTGGAAAACAAATTCAATGTTTGTTTGAAACCATTTGTGCTGTATTCACCCTACTTACCTCTGTAGGTGCGCTGCCATGACAGTTCCCCATGAAAAAGAACAAATGAGTCTGGATCACACTTTTACACACATTGAGGACTGTCACCAGTATAAAAATTTGTTAATTATTACACTGCCTAGCACCATTTCCACTCTTCTACGCCTAGTTTTGCTTGGTGTTGCAATGTGGCTCTTAGACAGAAAAAGTTATTGTAAATACTTTAGAAAACCACCTCAACCAATTGTACCTGAGTGCTGCCAGCCAGAAAACTGTGACAATCAATGACTAGAATGCCCCCCCCCCCCCCCCCCCCCCCCGTGCCACACACCCCCGCCCTGGATGTTTGTGGATAGCTGGGAGATTATTCATGTGAAGTGATTTTTCTTAATGGGATTTTCGAGCTTTATGTCAGTGACATACTACTTATTGGATACAGATTAGTTTCAGGTGTGACTGTAAAGGCAAAGTATAAATGGCCTTCAGCCCTAATGCAATAACAGTGACAGGGAATGGATCTAGTTTAAAACCTACTCATTGCTAACTTTGTAATCTAAAAACTGTAAAAAAAGAGAAATCACTACTATATTCATCTCCTTTCATATGTGAACACTCCCCTGGGCCTCCCATTAATACCTGCTGGATGGAGCGTTGCAGTTCTGGTGACCTTTAATGGGGTAGTACCAATGCTGTATACACCATCAGCCTCACACCACCACAGTCCTGCACCCATAGGCCCTACACAGAGGCCTACTTCATGCCACTGGCTGTTACAGCTTTGCAACCTTTAGCACAAATGCAGCACTCTGCCCTTTACCACCACTGCCCCCGTTCACCGACATCCAGGACATACATCTGTACACACAAGGCAGGATGCAACAAGGTCATAACTTTGTGCCCACCTTTATTTTTGGACTGATAGGAAAGGCTAAGCAATAAATAAGAAAAACATAAACACTATAAAACTGTGCAACTTTTATCAATCTTTTTGTCAAACTTTCATCAGATTTGTAAACCTGACCCCCACTCATTCAATGGAAAATGATACAGTAATAATCAGTCTCCTTAGTTTGCAAGGCCTCATTCCCGCACTGCCTGTCTAAGGGAGTCTTAACATCTAATGACTTTTGCTAATGTCAACAAACAACTCCTGAGGAAGGGGGAAAGATTGTAGAGGGACCATTTGCTTGGAGGGCGTAGGAGCATCAGATTTTTAAAAAAAATTATTCAGAAGTACCATTCCTTACTATGAGCTGCGATGCTGTTAGGACTGCTCAATACCACCAAGGCTTCAGCATGGGCTTCTGGCCTATTGTTCACATGATAATGATTGCTGACCAGGCTACACCTTAGAAGGACTCCGTTCACAATCCCTGGCCAATGGGAGTGTAAGAGAGTATCAAATGGTGCTCCAGATGCAGGAGGACATGAGAGACGGTGCAGATGCTCTGCTCATTTGCCTGTCAGCAATGAACTAATACATTCCTCTTCCGTTTTCCCATGCCATCTTCAGGATTTTGGTCATAGTAGCCACCTTTCCAAGCAGTTTGCCACTTCATCCATGCACCTAAATTGTATATCCTTTTGTTATAAATAAACCATCCAGGCTTTGTCTTCAAGCCAATAATTTCATTATTTAAATGAACCATTCTGATCGAGATGCCCACATCTAACCCACTCCTGTTATCCTGGATTTACACCTATTAAATGATCATAACAACTCTTTCTACACTGCAAGAATGTCAGCATGTGGATTATAGCTGAACTTTCAGAGTGCCACCCACCTGTCTCAAATGGCTAAATGGCATTCATTGCTCCACCATGGGTGGAGAGTTTGTCAAGATTAACAGATAACTTGGGGATAGACACATCAACAGCCCTGAGGATGATTGTTGTTATATGCTTTACCATGTCCTGGAGGTTGCATTATAGCCAACTGCTTAAAGCATTCAGTTGGCTTCATTTAACATCCATTTAGGTGGTGGATGTTGATTTATCTTGGAGCTCTATCCAAATGAGAAGATGGTTACTAGAGTGCAGGTCCTCACCACTTCCCGAAAGACAGTATTACCAAGTATGAGAAAACAAAGTGAAACTTCAACAGCTGTGAATAATCTTGATTGTAGCACTGAAACATGTCACTTTCCTTGTATTGTGGAGGCAAACATCATTCGACAAGAGGACCCTCTCCACCACTCTACCATGGGATAAGTGTATGTAGAACTTTGCTGTGTATGATGCGCATTAAAATCTCTGAGGAGAAAGTTTCTGGATGAGGCTCTCAAGAGACTAATTACCCACTTGTTTTTGTTTTCAAGGTAAGCCATAGTTTAAGGGAAACCAGAGACCTAAACATGGAGGCAGGATGTGGATTTGAATGCTACTCCTCCTCCTCCTCAATGTCAATCCAGTGCCCCAATCAGTGGGAAATTTACAAACGTGTCAAAGGAGAACAAGCAAACACGGCTTCGGGGCTTCTGGTCCGTATGTATACCCTTGATGAAATGAAAACTAGCAGTTATTATAACAGCTGGAATGGGAACATAATTGCTGGAAAATATAATAAAGGACTGGAGTTTCCTCAGATACTTCATGCAGCCAGTTAAATGTCAAAACATGTGACAATATAAGACATCCTGAATAACTTCTTCATACAAGCACAGCGGTGCATGCAAAATTTAGTGAAGTCATGTTATGTGACAGGAAACATTTTGCTACAATCAAGGGCATTATAAATGCTGTGAACTATGGCAATAATATCATTGTGTTATTGTTTATATATGGCACTAATATTGCTAATCCTTTCTTGGATACCATTTTTTGCAGTAGTATAGAATTTTTTAGTATAACAAGGCAGAAAATACTTTAACACTTTACATAATACGATAATTTCCAGTGTACCCCATGAACCATGGACCTTGCCATTGGTGGGGACGCTTGCATGCCTCAGCGATACAGATAGCCGTACCATAGGTGCAACCACAATGGAGCAGTATCTGCTGAGAGGCCAGACAAACATGTGGTACCTGAAAAGGAGCAGCTTTATTGTATGGTTAAATGATGATGGTGTCCTCTTGGGTAAAATATTCCGGAGGTAAAATGGTCCCCCATTCGGATCTCTGGACAGAGACTACTCAGAAGGACATTGTTATCAGGAGAAAGAAAACTGGCGTTCTACGGATTGGAGCGTAGAATGTCAGATCCCTTAATTGGGCAGGTAGGTTAGAAAATTTTAAAAAGGAAATGGATAGGTTAAAGTTAGGTATAGTGGGAATTAGTGAAGTTCGGTGGCAGGAGGAACAAGACTTCTGGTCGGGTAAATACAGGGTTATAAATACAAAATCAAATAGGGGTAATGCAGGAGAAGGTTTAAGAAAAATTGGAATGTGGGTAAGATACTACAAACAGCATAGTGAATGCATTATTGTGACCAAGATAGATACGAAGCCCACGCTACCACTGTAGTAAAAGTTTATATGCCAACTAGCTCCGCAGATGACGAAGAGATTGATGTATGACAAGATAGAAGAAATTATTCAGATAGTGAAGGGAGACAAAAATTTAATAGTCATGGGTGATTGGAACTCTGTAGTAAGAAAAGGAAGAGAAGGAAACATAGCAGGTGAATATGGAATGGGAGGAAGGAATGAAACAGGAAGCTACCTGGTAGAATTTTACACAGAGCATAACTTAATCATAGCTAACATTTGGCTCAAGAATCATGAAAGAAGGTTGTATACATGGAAGAAGCCTGGAGATACTGGAAGGTCTCAGATAGATTATATAATGGTAAGACAGAGATTCAGGAACCAGGTTTTAAATTGTAAGACATTTCCAGAGGCAGATGTGGACTCTGACCACAATCTATTGGTTATGAAATGTAGATTAAAACTGAAAAAACTGCAAAATGGTGGGAATTTGAGGAGATGGGACCTGATAAACTGAAAGAACCAGAGGTTGTAGAGAGCTTCAGGGAGAGCATTAGGTAACGACTGACAAGTCTGGAAGAAAGAAATACAGTAGAAGGAGAATGGGTAGCTTGGAAAGATGAAATAGTGAAGGCAGCAGAGGATCAAGTAGGTAAAAAGACGAGGGCTAATACAAATCCTTAGGTTACAGAAGAGATATTGAATTTAATTGATGAAAGGAGAAAATACAAAAATGCAGTAAATGAAGCAGGCAAAAAGGAATACAAATGTCTCAAAAATGAGATCGACAGAAAGTGCAAAATGGTTAAGCAGGGATGGCTAGAGGACAAATATAAGGCTGTAGAGGCGCATATCACTAGGGGTAAGATATACACTGCCTACAGGTAAATTAAAGAGACCTTTGGAGAAAAGAGAACCACTTGCATGAGTATCAACAGCTCAGATGGAAACACAGTTCTAAGCAAAGAAGGGAAAGCATAAAGGTGGAAGGAGTATATAGAGGGTCTATACAAGGGCGACATTCTTGAGAACAATATTATAGAAATGGAAGTGTCTGACAGAGCACTGAAAGACCTAAGTCGAAATAAGGCCCCGGTAGTAGACAACATGCCATTAGAACTACTGACAGCCTTGGGAGAGCCAGGCCTAACAAAACTCTATCATCTAGTGAGCAAGATGTATGAGACAGATGAAATATCCTCAGACTTCAAGAAGACTATAATAATTCTAATTCCAAAGAAAGCAGGTGTTGAAGATGTGAAAATTACCGAACTATCTGTTTAATAAGCCACAACTGTAAAATACTAACACGAATTCTTTACAGACAAATGGAAAAACTGGTAGAGCTGACCATGGGGAAGATCAGTTTGGATTCCATAGAAATGTTGGAACACATGTGGCAATACAGACCCTACGACTTATCTTAGAAAATAGATTACGGAAAGGCAAACCTATGTTTTTAGCATTTGTAGACTTAGAGAAAGCTTTTGACAATGTTGACTGGAATACTCTCTTTCAAATTCTGAAGGTGGCAGGGGTAAAACACAGGGAGCAAAAGGCTATTTACAATTTGTACAGAAACCAGATGGCAGTTATAAGAGTCGAGGGGCATGAAATGGAAGCAGTGGTTGGGAAGGGAGTGAGACAGGGTTGTAGCCTCTCCCCGACGTTATTCAATTTGTATATTGAGCAAGCAGTAAACGAAACAAAAGAAAAATTCGGAGTAGGTATTAAAATTCACGGAGAAGAAATAAAAACTTTGAGGTTCGCCAATGACAATGTAATTCTGTCAGAGACAGCAAAGGACTTGGAAGAGCTGTTGAACGGAATGGACAGTGTCTTGAAAGGATATAAGATGAACATCAACAAAAGCAAAACGAGGATAATGGAATGTAGTCGAATTAAATTGGGTGATCCTGTGGGAATTAGATTAGGAAATGAGACGCTTTAAGTAGTAAATGAGTTTTGCTATTTTGGGAGCAAAATAACTGATGATGCTCGAAGTAGAGAGGATATAAAATGTAGACTGGTAATGGCAAGGAAAGTGTTTCTGAAGAAGAGAAGTTTGTTAACATCACGTATAGATTTCAGTGTCAGGAAGTCGTTTCTGAAAGTATTTGTATGGAGTGTAGCCATATATGGAAGTGAAACATGGAGGATAAATAGTGTAGACAAGAAGAGAATAGAAGCTTTCAAAATGTGGTGCTACAGAAGAATGATGAAAATTAGATGGGTAGATCACATAACTAATGAGGGGGTATTGAACAGAATTGGAGAAGAGAGAAATTTGTGGCACAAACTTGACTAGAAGAAGGGATCGGTTGGTAGGGCATATTCTGAGGCATCAAGGGATCACCAATTTAGTTAGTATTGGAGGGCAGCGTGGAGGGTAGAAATCATAGAGGGAGACCAAGAGATAAATACACTAAACAGGTCCAGAAGGATCTAGGTTGCAGTAGGTACTGGGAGATGAAGAAGCTTGCACAGGATAGAGTAGCATGGAGAGCTGCATCAAACCAGTCTCTGGACTGAAGACCACAACAACAACAACAATTTCCAGTTAGTGTATTAGCTTCAAAGTTTAGTGGATATCATCCACATCATACATCATGAGGACAGTGACCCAAATCCGCTTTTCTGATATGATTATCTACATGTTGTTACTTACTACATGTTATTACTTACTATCTATTTGGAATCAGTGATATGATATTTAAATAAAGAAATTTCATTTCATATGCAAACACTGATATGTACTTCTAAAATTTATAAAACAGCACTAGCTACCTATCTGCAGGCAGATACAATAAAAATCTAATGAGTTAACTGGGTGATAGTAGGTTTACAAACACACAAAAAATACAAGTTTGAGCACCTTAACATAATATATAGAGAGGATTGGACAGGAATGGTATTCAGGAGCCCATGCCAAAGGAGATATATACAGACAGAATGAGCTTAATGTTAACAATTACACACATGTAACACATGATATCTGGAAATTTAACAATTTAGAATGGCATTTGAGGAGTGACAAACAAGAGGAGCACAAGTGAAGTAAATATGGCACAAAGATCGTAAAGGAAGCAATCATCAAAAAGAAATTCTAGGAAGAAAGAGGATACAATAAATAAATAAAAGTAAATGCAGGGAGAACATAATATGGCATGACTCTGCTCTGTGACATATCTATCATGTTTAAACCATGTATCTAAAATGCATAATGTTTGGAGATGGCATTTTGTTATCTGTGGTGGCACACACTACTGCTGAATGTCTATCTTTAGGAGCTGCACTTCAATTATGTTAGTGAAGCTAACAGACTAAGTGCTGTTATATTATTTCCTATTCTTGAAGTCTATTTTTCCTGGCTAGTCAGAGTTATTTTAATGTTGTTCATTGTTGACTACTGATTTATTTTCAGCTTTGTAAATGGTATGTTACCTTGTTGTTAATGGTTGGAAATTTAATTTTTGTTTATCGTTTGTTACTAGTTTGTTTAACAACAAAATTTGCCAGTTGTTCATAAGATGCCACCATAGGCGACAATATGGACACAACATTTAAATCACAGCAGTTATTTGGCCTTGTGGTGGAATGTATGAATGAGCAACAGTGGTGTGAATTAATGATTTTATTTCAAGTGGCTGAGTCTAACAAGGGATAAGTAGGATAGTGTGCTGCTGACTTATTATCTTTGACAGGGTTTTGTACCCATGGGACGGACTTTAGCAATATGTCCAGAGGTTCATTCTCAGTTTATGAAGTATAGAGAATTGTTTTGAGGGGTGTTGGGTGCAGGATTAGGTGCGGAAACTGACAAGTCTGTGTTTAGGAAAGCTAAATAATATGGGAGAGGTAGTGGCGTTATTGGAGGCTGGTTGTGTGTGGCATCATCCCCCCCCCTCCTGGCTAGCTACGTTTACTGATGTGATTTTCAGTGTGGCAAGTAGGCAGACAAATGGGTTTTGGTTGGATTAATTGAGCAATACACTGTAGAGGGCTCTACTATTATTTTAGATTAATTTTCTTTAGGGAGCAGGGGTTCTCAACAGTAAGTGATGAGTCAAGAGTGCAAATTTTAAAATTATGTAATGGGGGCTGGTGCTAATACCATAGACTCTCAACTTTATGAGCTCTGTTGAAGGAAGAGTTTGCCTGAAAACTATTGTCAACTGCAGTGTTGAAATTTATTGGTAAAATATACAGTCCTAAGTTTGTAAGTTAAATCTAGTGGTTGGGGGAAGGGAAGGAGGAGGGGTGTTTATGTGCATAATTTTCTTTGATATGTTAGAGTGGAAATTGATTTTGGGGCAAATTTTTATGGCTGTGTGGGGTGAGTTCTTGAATGAAGTTCGTAACTATTAGTTGATATGTGGGTATCATGGTGTGTTTTGCAGTTATTTTGCTCAGGTTAGGTTTTTGATAATAGTTTAGACATGGGAGTTTTGGGTTGTTGGCATTGTGGGCTTTGGTTCAGCTATACAGGATACAGGTCAAGTGAACTTTTTTATACCAGCCTTTGGAGTGATTTTCACTTTCATGGTATCATGGGGTTTGTTTGAGCTGAACAAGCAACATTTTTGATACCAGATTTTTGTGAATTTTGCTCCTTGTATTTTTTTAAATATGTATTTTTAGTAGGTATGTTGTTCACTTTGTCCTGTCCAAAATCCCAAATTCCTGTGTGTGTCCTGCTAGACTGATACTCTTTCTTGAATTAATTGGATTATAGGTGATGTCATAATAATGTTTTTCTTCATGTGCTTAGTGTGTGATGTCTTGGATGACACACTGCGTAAGAGTGAAATAGCAGTGTGCACCATTTTGATGACATCACAGGTCAAAGCTGACTGGTGGTAATGGATGCTTCGGTATTCACATGGAGGCACAAACTCAGGAGATGAGCAGCTGTTGATGTGTGTGCTCAGCAGCAGGGTACCATCTATTACCAATTTTGACACAGTGCATGTGCCTTTCCATCCTCAATGACTGGCATTATTTTTGTAGCATATCTAATGAAGTGCTAACAATGGCAACTTAACAGTACAATGACATGTTTGTTTTCTCAAAAAGTAGTTACTTAATAAATAGTACTGGTTCATCTAGCTTGACTTTTTTCCACTGATTAGCAAAATTTCTGGTGAAAGAATTAGTGGCACCCTTCTTCCTTGGTAATCTCATTTCACAATGAATTTGTCTGTTTCTTAAATTGTTTTACATTTATATTCCAGTATACTGTAGTCTTGAGTGTACAATTTCAATCAGTGAGGTTGAAGTAATGTTCAACCTGCTGCCAGCAGATATGATAATTTCGTAATTTTATGGGGGAAAGAAAAGTTATAATTCTCTATATAATTGGTAATGAGATTATTTTGGCTGCCCAATACATTTATAGCCAACAATGTCTTCCTTCAGCTTTAGAGTTTTCAACCTACATTGATCAGTGATTTTCAACTGAGACATATATGACCACAACACTAGATGAAAGAATGTTCAAATGTGTGTGAATTCCTAAGGGACCAAATTGCTGAGGTCATTGGTCCCTAGACTAACTTATGTTATGAACAACAAACACTATCACATATAAATTAAGTGCCTAAAACAAATGGTTAGGTTGGTGAAGGCAGTATTTACTACAATATTCTTCGATGCAACATACTGAATAGCCAAGTGTTATCAGCATTCAGCAATAAATTAATGCAATACTTGCCTCTGGTTAGCCCATAAACCTTTAAGGAATGCTTAAATTTTAATTCATGGTAGCAGGCAATACTTGCATAGATTACAGGTCATAAGAACATTTGATGCAGCTATTTTCTGTTTGCCTTTTTTTTTCACCCCCTCCCCTCCACCCTGCCAACAGACTGATAGAAAGTGCAAATGGTGACAGGCAAAAGTTAATAGAAAATCATGCATCAGTAAGAAGATCAATGCAAGAAGTGCACAACAGCTTCCACCATTATATCTTAGCAAAAGATATTATCAAGAAGTGAAAATTTTGCTCGTGTGTAAAATCACTACGTAGGTCAAAGGCTTCTATCCCATTACTTGTCAACCAGTAATAGAAAATTAAATTTCACATTTAAGAAATCATTCACACAGAATAATCATAGAGACATACTGGCACGCAGACTACTGAATAGAGGACATAGAAATAGGCTTCCCTGGGTTAGAGAAGCAACTGAAAGAGTTGAAAATTAAGTTGCCCGGTCCAGACGAAATTCCAATTTGGTGTCACAGAGATTACTCTGCGGCATTCACCCCTTACTTAGCTTGAATTTATCACAAATCTCTTGCCCTTTGCAAAGTCCCAAGCAGCTGGAAAAAGTACAGGTGACTCCAGTGAACAACAAAGGAAAAAGCACTAACCTACATAGTCACATACCAGTCCTTAACATCAGTTGGTTGCAAAATCCTTGAAAACATTTCAAGTGCAAACGTATTGCATTTCATTGAGACAAGGAAGCTTCTGTCTACAAATCAGCATGAATTTAGAAAGCATTGCTTGTATAGAACTCAGATTATCCTTTTCTTATACGATATTCAGTGGACCACGAATGAAGAGCACACGCAAATTCCACATTCCTATATTTCTGGTAATCATTTGACACTGTGGCCCATGCAGACTGTTGATGAAGGTCTGTGCATACAGATTAGTTTTCCAGGTGTGTGAGTGAAGACTTCTTAAGTAATAGAACCCAGCAAGTTGTCCTTGATGGCGAGTGTATACATCAGACTGAGGGGTACTGTTACGAGTGCTCCAGGGAAGTGTGACAGGCATATTCCTATTTTATATGTACACAAGTGATATGATAAACAGGGTGAGCTGCAGTCTACAATTGTTTGCTAATGATGCAGTGCTGTACAGCAAGGTATCATTGCTGACTGAATGTAGGAGGACATAAAATAACTTAAGACAGAATTGCTAGTTGGTGTGATAAAACAAAGCTTGCTACAAATGTAGAAAAATGAAGTTAATGCAGATGAGCAGAGAAAACAATTACACAACATTCAAATACCATTAGTAGAGTGCTGTGTGAAACGGTGTGTCAGTCAAATACCTACACCAAACATTTTAGAGCAATATGAAATGGAACAAGCATTTCAGGTTGGTTGTAGGGAATGTGAATGGTTGACTTCGTTTTAGTATGAGAATTTTGGAGAACCATGGTTCAGCTGCAGAGGAGACAACATATATAACTCTATTGTGGCCTTCTGTTGAGTACTGCTTGAGTGTTTGGGATCTCTGCCAGGTCAGGTCAAACGAAGACATCGAAGCAATTCAGAGGCATGCTGCTAGATGTGTTGGCAGTTGGTACCCTCAGCAAGCAATTATTATAGAGATGCTCTGGGAACTCAAATTGGAATCCCTGGAGAGAAGATTAACATTTTTTTCGCGAGGTCCTACTGAGAAAAAATTAGAGAACCTGTTGCACAATGATTATACTGCCACCAGCAAACATTTCATATGAGGGCTGCAAAGATAATACGGGAGACTAGTAGCATGTGAATAATTCTCCCATACGTTGTGACAAATATGCAAAACAATAGAGCTACATAGCTAATAACCATTGCCTATTTCGGTT
This sequence comes from Schistocerca gregaria, assembly GCF_023897955.1. Lineage (NCBI taxonomy): Eukaryota > Metazoa > Arthropoda > Insecta > Orthoptera > Acrididae > Schistocerca > Schistocerca gregaria. Next base: position 551,187,520 of record NC_064923.1, read on the forward strand.
TTAATGGGTACTATGCACGTTATCACCCCTGAATAATCGTGTGAACGCTACTAAGTGCACCTCCTCCTTTAAATTTTCCATTGTCGTATACGACATACGTACACAATTTCTTTATGACGAGAGAGGTGGGAGTGTGATGTCATGGCACCTGTAGTAAAATTAGCGTTATCGACTAGATAAAAAAAATATCACTCTTACCTTTTGGAGGCGTCCAATGATGCTCCCCATATGACGCCTGTAGCAACAGGTACTCAATTTTACTGCTGATGTACCTAAAAATTACAAAACCGGCTGCACGGACACTTCCAGGCATTTGCTTGTGGTTAGAAAAGAATTATATCGTTGCTATACTATCCTTCGCTTCTCCAACTTTTAGTCATAAACCTGCAAAAAGGAAACACTAATCATTCACTATATAAATCAAATGGTATGCTACTCACACACAGCTGTATTACACACCCTCAAGCTAAAATGGCTAAAACAAATCACCTGTAGACTGTTTACAAACACCTTTGCTTTTTTTTCTATAAACACAACAAATGTCAACTATTGTAATTCGATAAATATCGATTTATGTGTATGGTGTGAGAATTTCATATATTATCACTGTCAGATCTAAGCAAAGAAGGGAAAGCACAAAGGTGGAAGGAATATATAGAGGGTTTATACAAGGGCGATGTACTTGAGGACAATATTATGGAAATGGAAGAGGATGTAGATGGAGATGAAATGGGAGATACGAAACTGCATGAAGAGTTTACACAGCCCTGAAAGACCTGAGTCGCAACAAGGCCTCGGGAGTAGACAACATTCCATTAATACTACTGACGGCCTTGGGAGAGCAAGTCCTGACAAAACTCTACCATCTGGTGAGCAAGATGTGTGAGACAGGCGAAATACCCTCGGACTTCAAGAAGAATATTATCATTCCAATTCCAAAGAAAGCAGGTGTTGACATATGCGAAAATTACCGAACAATCAGTTTAATAAGTCACAGCTGCAAAATACTAACAGGAATTCTTCACAGACAAATGGAAAAACTGGTAGAAGCCGACCTCGTGGAAGATCAGTTTGGATTCCGTAGAAATATTGGAACATGTGAGGCAATACTGACCTTACGACTTATCTTAGTAGAAGGATTAAGGAAAGGCAAATCTACGTTTATATCATTTGTAGACTTAGAAAAAGCTTTTGACAATGTTGACTGGAATACTCTCTTTCAAATTCTAAAGGTGGCAGGGGTAAAACACAGGGAGCGAAAGGCTATTTACAATTTGTACAGAAATTAGATGGCAGTTATAATAGTTGAGGGGCATGAAAGGGAAGCAGTGATTGGGAAGGGAGTGAGACAGGGTTGTAGCCTCTCCCCGATGTTATTCAATCTGTATATTGCGCAAGCAGTAAAGGAAACAAAAGAAAAATTCGGAGTAGGTATTGAAATCCCTGGAGAAGAAATAAAAACTTTGAGGTTCGACGATGACATTTAATTCTATCAGAGACAGCAAAAGACTTGGAAGAGCAGTTGTATGGAATGGACAATGTCTCGAAAGGAGGATATAAGATGAACATCAACAAAAGCAAAACGAGGATAATGGAATGTCGTCGAATTAAATCAGGTGATGCTGAGGGAATTAGATTAGGAAATGAGACCCAAATGGCTCAAATGGCTCTGAGCACTATGGGACTCAACGTCTGAGATCATAAGTCTCCTAGAACTTAGAACTACTTAAACCTAACTAACCTAAGGACATCACACACATCCATGCCCGAGGCAGGATGCGAACCTGCGACCGTAGTGGTCTAGCGGTTCCAGACTGTAGAGCCTAGAACTGCACGGCCAAAACTACAAATTGCCTAAAGAAGCAAAGTCCAACATTAATACAGAACGCCCAAAATGGCAAATGGCTCGCATAAAATGTCAAATAAACAGTTAGTGTGTGGCATATCAATAGCTGTACTTAGCTCAAACATCAGAAGCATGCTTCCTCACCCCATCCAACGTTCGGTGGACGACGGGCTCTCAGGTAAACTGAGAGGGGACCATCAGGTGGCCTGTGAGAATGTTGGAAAGGAACGCGCATGTGCAAATTGAGAAATAGTCTTCTTCCATGTGATTGGCAGAAAATGTGTTATGAAAGTGATCCAATGGCTAGGTCAAAGGCACAGGAAGTTAATGCTTGTGTTTATATAATGTCCTAGCTCGAGGACGATTTTATAGAGCTATAAAACGTGGATAGGCAGGAACTATATATGTGGGATAGCACATTCCATGGATGGTCAAAACACATGCAAGCAGGACAGACAAAATACTGTCAGCTAGAAGCAGGCTAAAAATATGGGGAAAAATAACCCATTTTTCAATTACTTGGGGTCAGTGATAGTATTTGATGACTTCGCTTGGATAAGTGTGTAAAGTTACTATATTAAATTCTACGCGCTATTGACCAGAAAAGGCTCAAATCAGTATGACAGAAACTTCCTGGCAGATTAAAACTGTGTGCCCGACCGAGACTTGAACTTGGGACCTTTGCCTTTAGCTGGCAAGTGCTCTAACATCTGAGGTACCGAAGCACGACTCACATCCGGCCCTCACAGCCTTTGTCACACCACAGATGTTTAAACATCTCTATTTCTTCTAATTTGTTTTTTATATCTAGTAGCTAGAGTTCGACCTGTTTGACCGATATAATATTTCGATTTCGGACGGTTACCACAGGTGATTTTGTAAACCCCAGACTGAGAAAGTTTATCACCAGACAATTGTAAAGATTGGATTAGGTTCTTTTTCAAACTATTATCAGTAGAGAAGGATACTCTAAATCCATATGTTTTAGGTAAATGTATCACTTATTTTACCTATGAAAGGAACAGATATAATTGCCATTGGTTCGTCATCTACTGCATCACCTAATGTGGAAGTCGTATTATTGTTTTTATTTATTTTCTTACTGTACATTCGTCTTACTAAGTGTGAATTGTAACCATTATTTTTAGCAATAGTTTCCAGCATAACTAATTCCGTTTCTAGCGCCTCCGGGGAAAGGGGGGTAGCCATGGCACAATGTAGACTTGAATGAGAGAAGGCCGCCATTTTTTGGGCTTGCGGATGTGCAGAGTCAGCAAGAATAATGTTACCATACTATGTATTTTTTCGATATATATTAAAAGCAATGTGGCTGTTCACTATAGTCAAGGTTAGATCTAAATAATTTAAGGACCTCGTAGAGGATTCGATTTCATCTGTGCAATTGAGTCAGATTCTTTATAATCATAATATTATACACTTACTGCACAACAGTTCATCAGTTAGTTCTGTGCCAAGAATATGTTCACTTTGTAAACACAGAGCCATTTGTATTTATTTACCTTTCACTAAATAAATATTCTTAACAGTTAGGACCATATTTGGGCACTTTAACACTCCATTAGCCAGCCTGGGAAACTAAGGCAGGATTCCTCTAAAACAAGTGATTTGTTGAGCCCAGAATGAGGGTGAGATATTAGTGTTACCTATGGCTTAGGTGTGGGAGTAAGTTTTTCCAGAAAAAGATAAAAAGGAGGAAAAATATATTTTGAAAGTGTTATATGGGCTGTTAGATATTTTCATTATCTACATCTACATCCATACTCCGCAAGCCACCTGACGGTGTGTGGCGGAGGGCACCCTAAATACCTCTATCGGTTCTCCCTTCTATTCCAGTCTCGTATTGTTCGTGGAAAGAAGGAGTGTCGGTATGCTTCTGTGTGGGCTCTAATCTCTCTGATTTTATCCTCATGGCCTCTTCGAGAGATATACGTAGGAGGAAGCAATAAACTGTTTGACTCTTCGGTGAAGGTATGTTCTCGAAACTTTAACAAAAGCCCGTACCGAGCTACTGAGCGTCTCTCCTGCAGAGTCTTCCACTGGAGTTTATCTATCATCTCCGTAACGCTTTCGCAATTACTAAATGATCCTGTAACGAAGCGCGCTGCTCTCCGTTGGATCTTCTCTATCTCTTCTATCAACCCTATCTGGTACGGATCCCACACTGTTGAGCAGTATTCAAGCAGTGGGCGAACAAGCATACTGTAACCTACTTCCTTTGTTTTCGGATTGCATTTCCTTAGGATTCTTCCAGTGAATCTCAGTCTGGCATCTGCTTCACCAACTATCAACTTAATATGATCATTCCATTTTAAATCACTCCGAATGCGTACTCCCAGATATTTTATGCAATTAACTGCTTCCAGTTGCTGACCTGCTATTTTGTAGCTAAATGATAAGGCATATATCTTTCTATGTATTCGCAGCACATTACACTTGTCTACATTGAGATTCAATTGCCATTCCCTGCACCATGTGTCAATTCGCTGCAGGTCCTCCTGCATTTCAGTACAATTTTTCATTGTTGCAACCTCTCGATACATCACAGCTTCATCTGAAAAAAGCCTCAGTGAACTTCCGATGTCATCCACCAGGTCATTTATGTATATTGTGAATAGCAACGGTCCTATGACACTCCCCTGTGGCACACCTGAAATCACTCTTACTTTGTAAGACTTCTCTCCATTGAGAATGACATGCTGCATTATCATTACTATTATGTGTGACATGTATTATATTTTTTCACAAACCAATATTCTGTGTTATCTAACTAATCCTTCGATGTCTGGGGATATCGAAGGTGACACTCTTCGCTGTCCAGAGAACAGAGGAATACCTGTGGGTGAGTCAAAGACAGCGCTCCATTCTGTGTCATTATATGACGATACGACCTAGACATGCTGAAGTGTCACACTTTGGTAATAAAGTATGTTAACTATCAACCATCTCGACTCCACTATTTGGATGTTTCCTGTAATCCAGTAGGGAAATACTTCCACAGTTTTGACCCCACATCAACAAAGAAACACATAATGCAAGTTTTTATATGGAATGTTTTAATGTGCATTAACAATAAAGCCATACATTGCTGTGAATACAGCTCTGCCAGTTCCATGGAACATTGCATATGATATTAATGCGGTTGAAGTATACCAACAGTGCAGTCATTGTGTGGATCATCGACCTGTGATAGAACACGTGTTTACCATAGCTACAAGTGGAACATTACCAACCACCATGACTCCTACTATGTTACCATAATGGCAGCCAACAGACAACTTGTTGCTGGACTTTGAACAGGAATCTACCGCAAATTCACAATAGTGTGCACAAAATCTGAAAGCAGATCTTATTTCAAACCGTGATATGCTTCATATATCAACTACTACATCTGTACCAAGTAATGTGAAAAGAGATTTGCCCATTTTATGTGTGCTTACACAGTTGGACGGGTATTATGACATCTCTGGAGCCACGTTACCTACCACACTGTGATCTCAGCAACATCTCTCATTGCCAATGTCGGCTCAGCCTACGATAACTGAGCCACATTGCAGCCACTACCTACCTTACAGGCTAAGCTCCCAATACAAACTGTCACCGTCTCGACCAGAAAAACTCACTTTTTTGTTCGCCAGTGTCGAGTGTGTGTTTCGAACCTGGCTGCACTAGAGCAACTGTTTCAGAATAGCAGGTTAATAAGACAGCTGACCAGTTACAATAAATGGTGGTATTCAGTTAACATTAAGCATGGTTCCAATGGATTTAAACCTATCTTCTTCAGAAGGACAAGACAGAAACTTCACATTAGCAAACAGTCAGTTAGTAAAGCACTCTAACATCCCTATATGAAATATGTCAACAACGATCGTCACATCCATCATGAATTATCATGAACCACTTAACATGTTCTGAATTTTTATGTGATGGATTTTCCTGATTTGGCAAGCCCTTGATTTTAGGGGCCTAAACCTATACAAATGTATGTACAGATCGTTACCAACACATTTTGTGTAGGTATGTTAGATCGTTTTACTTGGCTGTTTGCTAATGCAAAGTTTTATATTTTCCTTCTGAAGAAAACGGTCTGAAACCATGGTTATAGTTAATTGAATACCACCATTTATTGCAACTGGTTGATTGTCTTATTCACATGAGTATGTATTTAGTTTATTAGGCATTTCAGATGATGATACCCGCCAACTTACAATAAGTGTGATGCAGCCAAATCCACTCTGTTTCAACAATTCTCACAGAATCCCAAGCAACAGCTAAAACAAGCTATCTATGACAAACAATTGAGTGGTCATCCCACCTTTGGTTGCACTTGACATTAACCTCATGTTGGATGCTGCACTCTGGAATCTCTGGAATGTTAAATTTTCACATTGCTACTCGTAGTGATATCACACAAATGTGAACCCCTGGAGAAACAGATGAATCTGGCTGACAGCACGTAACAATCCCTGGACAACTACCTGGCTGACCTGACCACCTGATCTTCCATATTACACATCAAGAGGACAACACGCCCCCTAACCCCTTCTTCCGAAACGACCAACAAGCTGCCTACGCATCATGTAGGTGTTACCTGGCAATGAGGCTGCAGGCACCGCAGACACCTCAAGGCAGCAGTTATGCTGGTTGCATTGTCACTTTGGCGCCTTTGTAAATAACTGTCACGCACCTTGCACGATTGCAAACTCTAGACATGAACTGCCATAGATGCACTGGCTTGCATCATACTATCAAATCACAGACAGTCACTATGGGTGACTCAAACTACCCACCCCTCTCGACCACATGCATGGCCAACCTCAATTCAAGAAAGCTATTTTTAATAGACACTAGATCCGACATTAGCTCAATATCACTGGAGAGCACATCGACATTCACCAAAACGTCAGTACTACAACTTCACGTAAATGTCAATTCAAAAATCACGTGCATCTTACAATTGATGCCTCATCACCAACTCAGATTGACGTTTTACATAATAGACATCATGGATCTGGTAATAGGAATCGACTTCACGTGCTGCTTCCATCTTTCTCCAGACATACAACATGCTTCATTCCTGCAAGAAAATTAGAGCCGCCACATCCCAGGGCTATTTGCCCTTTCTACCTCATTTCTACTTAACACAGCAACTGTCCATTCGAGCTGTAGGATTACGATTTTGCACTCTCACAGAGTGTGTCATGACTGCAGAAAAACTGCTGTTAGCGCATCATCATTACAATGACCGTCAAGCAGCATCCAACACACACCACTGCAAGAGCATGTCCCTCTAATAAATAATAGCTGGGCCTTTCCACTCCAAATAGTTCACAAAAATAATAATGGGCCGCGCCCAAGTGGTGACTAACATCAGATTACTACCAGAACAGTACATCCTATGCCACGTATCAAAAACTTTGCTATGAACTTTCACTGTAAGTCTATTTTCTGCAGGATCGACATTGTGCTTACTTTTTATCATATGTCAATTGCACTGGAACATATACCCAGAACTGCTGTTTGCATTCCAGTCAGACTTAAGGAATTTGTGTGAATGACATTTGGGCTGTCCAATGCCACCCAGACTTTAAAGCACATAAGAGATGAAGTAACTGTGGGCTTAGACTTTCGTTACATCTAAATTTATGACCAGTTTCTAATGTCATGTAGAGAGGCTGAACATCTAACACATCTACAGTCTATTCACTACTCTACAAGAACATGGTACTTCGAAGTGACAGAAGTAACATTTTTAGGGCACCTTATCAATGCACAAGGAATTCCGCCGCTTCAAGCTGTATCTCAGTTTCCCCAGTCCACTACAGTATAAGAATTGCCTCAAGTGCGCTTGACAAATTTTTACCACCATTTTGAGAACCGACATGCATTGTTGGCAGCACCTGTCAATGAAATGCTAAAAGCTAAAGGTTGGAGCCACACTACTGTGGTTTGATAAAAAGAAAGCATCCTTGGGCAAAGTAAAAGCTGCTCTTGCAGAGGCTGCTTTGCTAGGTCAGCATCTTCCTGATGCACTTCTTGCCGTTATAGGAAATGCATCACAAGTTGCAACAGGAGCCATGAAACAACAATGTGTGCAAAACGACTGGAAAACTCTAATTCTCTTCAACAAGAAATTATCACCTTCACAACCATATTGGTCAACATATGCTTGCTACCTAATGTGGCCTGCGCCTCAATCAAAATGTTTAGGCACATGTTTGAAGGCAGGCATTTTAGGCATCACCGCATCAGCTACAGTATCTGCATGCACTTCATTGCACAATTTACTATGGACTAGCAGCATGTTGAAATTGAACAGAATTTAGCAGCAGATTTACTATCCTGCACTGACGCCGTATTGAAGCACCTTGAATTCATAGCACTTGTCAATGCCTAAGAAGGAGACAGTGAATGAACACATGCCTTGAAGCATCTTTAAAGTGAAAATTACGATGCATCTGGATACTGAGCTCGAATGTAGCTCTATAATGCGACGTATCAGCTCCACAAGAGCGACCATTCGTTACGACAGGCCCTTGGAAACAAACAACATTATCTCTTTGCAGGATCTCTCATCCAGAAGTGAGTGCTACTGTAAGACTGGCGAAGATGGCCTTTATTTAACCAAACATCTAGAAAGATTGTAGGGCATTTGTTCATCAGTGAAACGCTTTGCTTGCCAGCACAAAATAGTATCTTGGCACACAATGGTCCACTTGGTACCTTCGCCTCACCAAGTCAACAGTTTCAACATATGTGCAATTACCTCATCGGAGCTTAAGCACCATAGAAAGGGTATCAATATTGCCTGCAGTAACTGACCGTTTCTCTCATTGGCTTGGAGTCTATTCCATGAAACAAACAATGGCACCAGCTGTAGTCAAGGTCAGCTTCCTTAAGTGCTTCCCACTCTTTGGCATTCCTGTTCATGTCACTGCTGATTGGAACAAGGAATTCGAGTCATACTGCTTTAAAGTAATTTCATCATTTATTTCGCCAAGCATGGAGAAAGGTTGTAGTGTACGTATTCACCAGTGCAACGCTTGTCAGCACAACAAATTAACTCAGCACATACTGGCGCTGCATGGTACCTATGCCCCACCGAGTCAACAAGTGTGCAAGTGAACAAGTGTGCATCGATGTCACTGGTCCTTTGGCACCATCTGAAGGGGACCACTACTGCCTTGCACCAACTGACTGTCTCTCTCCTTGGCCTAAAACTTATCCTATGACAGACATAATGTCAGAAAATGTAATCATGACCTTATTCCAAGAGTGGATCCCACACTTCGGCATTCCTGTTCGAGTAATTGCTAATCAGGGCAAGCAATTCGAGTCACATCACTTTAAAACATTTTCAGCATTGTTCAACATGAGCCATATTCGAGCCTGCACCTACCACCCTTTTGCTAATGGTCCTTTTGAATGGCTTCATCGGCAGTTAAAGGCCTCTCTCGGATGGCTTGCCACAGTGCATTCGACTGACAGCCTAACTATTGTTCTGTTGGGCTGGTGGACAATTTTCAAATAGCTCAGTGCAACAATAATTGAATTAGTGTATAGGCAGACACTTAGACTGCTGGGAGATTTCTTTACTGACGCTTCTAACAGTACCGAAGCCTTGGACTTTGCGCACCGACTTTGCTTGCAGATCTACAAGCCCCATTCTGCAACGTCACAAGAACATCTGTCCAGCTACATTCGTTTTCTGTGATTTAATGTCATGCACACAGGTTTTCATCTGACACAATTCTATTCGCAAACGTCTCCAACCACCATATGATAGTCCATACACGGTATTGGCACACTGCAACAAAACGGTTGATGTCAATATCAATGGCCCTCTTACCACAATATCCATCAACAGATTGAAGGCAGCCTCCACCACAGCTAATACCAAGATGCCACCTATGTGTAACTCTATGAGAACACTGGACATACTTAGTCTCCAGCACCACTGCCCATCCCTTCAACAACAGCAAGTCACAACTCGTTTTGGGTACTGCATACATTTCAGACCCAAGCACTGTTGAAATTTGGGATGGGATGATGTGAATAGTGAATCAGTGGCTACATATTTCATATGTAAACTCTTTGATCTCTACGTCATCCCTGTGCAAAAAAAGTCTAAGTATGGACACTCTCAACGGTCTTACAAACTCAGTTCCTCATTCTCATTAACTATCATGTTGCGCTCTTTAAAAAATTCATGATATAAAAAGTTGGAGTGTAGTGTCTGAATTGAGGAACTAACAGTGATATAGTTTATTAAGTACTCTTCATAAAGGTTTTCACTAGTTTTGTATGGTAAATTGCTGAGAAGTGAAACAATGCTTCAGATATTTATTTGCTAGGAGAATACTTGCACCAAACACACCAAAAAATATTTATAAGGGAATACATAGAGCCTGTTTACCTTATCCATTGCGTTTTTTACCTAAATATCAACTAATGTCACAAACAACAGCTTGTTTCTGCTTCAATAGAGATGACTTTTTCACATAAAATATTAATTAATGTACACAAAGTGTAGGCACCAGCTCTGTTCTGTTATTGTAAAACAAAAATCATTCTTCACTTCCAAATATCTGGTCTCGTTTGTGGAATAACACTCAATGGAAAAGTAGTCAAATCATGATGGAAGATTAAGAAGAAACAGAAGCACAGAATCCACTACCACAACATGACTGAGTGCAGGGAAAATAAATTAGTTCCCTTGTTAGCAGACGACAATACCGTTGCCTCCACAAACCGCACCGTGGAACTGGCTTCCCAAGAAACACTGACGTGAGTTGACGACCTGTGTGGGTCTCACCATTTGAAATATGTTTTAATGTGATGTGATGGGAAGTGTGAATTGGTCTTAAAAGAGTACTTGAAACTTGAATCTGGTGTATGATATGCACAATGAAAGTCCTGAAAACGTAAACAGTACACACTACCAGCATTTGGCTTGCATGAAGTTGTCAGTATCTCAGTGTTGAATATTGTCCCTCTGTCAATGGACCTACTCGACTTCACATGTCCAGTATGCATTGACAAAAGTGACTATATCTGGAACCACAAATACTGGTCGTCAGTATTTCTAGGACTGAAAATATATCAATATGCGCCCTCACGATGTCAATGTATTATCGATTTGACAATATTATTGAATGTGTGATGGTAATACCCCAATACATCGTCAAAGAGGTATCTTTTATAAAAGATATTTGACAAAGATATGACTCTCATGCCAGATGGTATTACACATTGAGGAAAATTGCTGTTGAATGCTTTTACAGCGAGACAGGAGGATGTTCCCTCAGAAAAGTTGGCTACTGCTGAGAATAGGGCAGTGAGCTCAATACTAAGCTGGAGAGACTACTACACGAAACAATACAATGAGGTGTAACGTCACAATCGCAATGTTAAACTGGTTCATGGTGTCAAACAGGTCTGCTACATAAGAAAAATACAATTGCCACTTAGTACATTATTGATGCTGTGTGTGTTTAGTTTATAGCTGACTAATGTCTTGTACCTTCCAATCTTTCCTTGCTAAGCAATTTCGCAGTTATTCTGCTGTGTTTGCATATATAATTTCCGTAGTGCCGCTAAAGCTGCCGATACATTATTCTTCTCAAAAATCTTACCTCTGTGCAAAATATGTTTTGCTGTTACTTTTCACATTTTATTTCCAGAATGACAAAACTATACAGCAATACAAAGTGACCAAAGCATTGACTGGAAAAGGTCTTATAATTACTTCATCAGATACTTGGCAAACTTTCACACAACAACACGTGACACAAAGTGCATTTTCTCTACACATAACGAGACAAGTTCTGTACACCTCAATACCAAACGAAACTGCTAAACCTTTGCTTTGTTACTTATTTCAGCTGAAAACAGGATGAAAAATCCTTAATGTTAACACAGATGGGTGAAGCAACTACCTGTGTCAACCTGCATAGTAAAGGCAGGTGAATCTGATACAAGAGACTTGCAGTAAGTTTGATCATTTGGTCATGTATGGAATAACAGTAAGTTCTTTGTATTCAGCACATGTTAGTTAACATTTGCATAATCTTTTTCACGAGTTATCTTGATATATAATAAATATCATCCTGGTATTCACTACGTAATGCTGAATCAAGAGCCTCAAAGTAACTAGTATTTTCACTATCATCAGTGAACTTATGATTCTGCTTCTTATGGCATTTCAATTCAAGAACACTGAAAGAGCTCACTTTTTCACTGTCATCTACATTACTCTTGACACTTGCAGTTACTTTGTTCTTCAGCAGCATTTTTCTCAGAGCAGGCTGAAACTGTGATGTCATGGTATTATTGTTCCCCAAACCTAGAACTGATGAAGGGAAAAAAGGAGTTCTAGATGATCTTGTGAGAGGTTGTATCTCAAAAAAATACTTTAGAAGTTCAGTATCCCAAAACAGAAACTCCTGATAGAGTTTTCTGACACCTTATATAAACATAAAAAATCCTAGCACAAATGTTTTTGTGGCTGTACTAATGCACATACACTATCAATACTTAATGTCTGAAGGAAGTTTCCTGCACAAGAAAGAAATTCTGTCCAATTTTCAGCTCTCAGTGGTTGTTTAAAGCCCTTAGCATAAAGACTCCTAGAGTTGCAGTTCATCAAAAATTCTGACGAATTCTACAGTTGCAGTTTAGGTAAAAAACGCAATGGATCAGGTAAACAGGCTCTATATATTCCCTTATAAATATTTTTTGATGTGTTTGGTGCAAGTATTCTCCTAGCAAATAAATATCTGAAGCGTTGTTTCACTACTCAGCAATTTACCATACAAAACTGAATATCTAGGATGCTGGGAACTCCCTAGAAATTCATCAGCATCATTGGAGTTCATTGTCTGGGCTGCTAAAAAGACATTCATATTCTTATTAAAGAAATTCATGTATGAACCAGAGAATGCATTGGCAAATTTTAAAGATTTACTATTGCAGGCAATGTAACTTTAAAATAAAGTCCCACTTCACATCTCCAGCTACACAGTTGATAATTTTTTTTGAGATAAAGTATTACAAATTTATTTCAGCATATGGCATGAATCAAGGCTTGCATGAACATTACTGTCACTGGCAAGATTCTTAAAGTAAGGGCAAAATTTTCTAGCTTCAGTAACCATTCAAAATTTTTCAGTGTCTGAATATTGACAGCAGCACCATCTCATGTCACTAACCTCATAAAGACAACCGTTTCAGTATACAAACTCTCAAAATTTCATTCATTACATCTGATAGCCCGCCCCGCTAGCCGTGCGCTCTAATGTGCTGCTTCCTGAGCGTTAAGGCATGCTGGTTCCCGTCACGAATCCCCTTGGCAGATTAGTGTCGAGACCCGGTGTACCAGCCAGCCTGTGGATGGTTTTAATATTATTTTCCATCTACCTTGGCGAATTCGGTCTGGTTCCGCTTATTCTGCCTCAGTTGCACTGTGTCAGGGATTGCTGCGCACACACAATTTCCATATACGTGTCCACCATAATTATTCTACAACATAAACATTCGGGGCTACACTTGTCTGGTATGAGACGTTCTTGGGAGGATGACTGGGCGCCGAACCGCACAATAACACTGGGTTTTGTGTGCGGCGGTAGTGGGGTGGGTGGGCTTGTGAACCACTGATGGCTACGGTGGGACGAAGCCTCACCGTCGTTTCTAGGTCCCCCGTTTAATGTATACATACATACATTACATCTGATGTCAGTTTATTCACAAAGCAATATGCAATTGGGCACTTAAACTTTTCAGTATATGACACTATCTGTCAGTAGGCAGTTCTTCTGCGTCTGTATTCACAATGTTTCCCAGATCAATACAGACTGCATACATTGTTTTGTTCTTGTCCCACACAAGCTGTTTCCCACTAGACATTATATCAAATGTAAGTGCACACACTTTTAGGTACCGTTTGTCACTGGTCTTATGTCTGAGATAGTTGAAAACCTTTTGTAGACAACCAGGTTCATAATTTACTGATAACATCAAACCACGAAGAATGCTGGAAAGGGGCAAAATAAACATAGGATGTCAACTCTACATGCCCTAGGAGAACAGAAATACAGAATGAGGGCAAATTATTTGGTTATCTTAGGGTACAAAATGGATTTCTTCTTTGCACCACTGTTTTTCAACTCAGTAACTGTGAAGTATAAAGAAAACCACTAAAACGTTCTCTAAGAACACTTTCCCGGTTGTCATTTGCACAGTTTCCTTTTTTCACCACTGTAATCAATTATGTAATTGTTTCCACCTTCTTTTCATGCCACTCAAGTTTCATCTGCAAATGTCCCACTTTTTTCTAAGGGTCACAGTTCTATGAGAGACATCCATCTTAATACTTGCATCACACTTCTCATGATTGCCATCGGTTTTACACGAAGTAATTGTCGTTTGGATCTTATTCATTTCCTGAAACAAAATTAAAAGTATCACTTAGCAACAATTATGAGCTACTACAAATTCAGAACGATATATTAACAGCAAGATGTACTCTTGTTGCTAGTTAAATACGTGGTTTTTACCTCAGAAACGGATGGTTTATTCCGAACAATTTGCCTTTCCGATTGAATTTCACTTGAAAATGGCCTGGAAAACTGAATGAACTTTGGATAGCGTCATACTTCAGCAGCCATCCATCAGCTCCTGGTGGAAACATGTAGCTGTCTTTTGTAAAATGAGAGCTACAAATGATGCTACGTTTCGATGATGTTGTCGCAAGTTATGTGTGTTGTACTTGCGATCTCGTTATCGTGTTCTTGTCCGCAGCGAGAATACGCATGATGCATAATTCTGTTCAACACTTTATTTATACTTGAAGTTTTTTTTAAGCTCACATAACAGTAGGAAAAACATTATTAAACATTTCCAATGCACCAAATATTACCAATTTTTGGTAACTAAATGAGGAAAACAGTAACAGGACTACTAAAAAAGTCAAAGCAAATTATTAACTCATGGAGCGCACGCTGCAGCCTGGAGAAAGCGCCGCACAGTGCTCCTGCCAGTCAGAGCGCGAACACTGTTGACATGCGCCGGTTACAGAGTTCAGTAATGGCTTCGTAATGCGTAAATCCATTTCATTAAAAGTTCTGGACTTGAGTGAGGAAAACTGAAAATATTTTACATGTCTTTTTATAACATTTCCCAAACACTATTTCCTTTGACATATATTAAAGCTTATGTAACTTACAGGTGGAATTGAGTACCACTTCCTGTTGTGTATCGATTAATATATTCGTGTGCAATAAAACTGTTGACCATGTTTATTAAAAAGAAAAAGAAACATTATCACTTTAAAGTCATAAGCAGAAGAATGACAATAGGTACTACTGCCATGTGACAATGTGGCAACTCCATCACGATCATAGATCATATATATATGGAAGTCAACCTTAACGTCTTTGCCGTTGAATTTATGTGTGCTGTATGTCTGTATGTGAGAACAACCGCGAAGTTATCGATTGATCATTGAACATAGTTTTGCGAAATAGCGAAGTGGGAAGGCGTTTCAGTACATCTGTGTTTCGGTAGTGAGGTTTCGTGCCGCATATCTGCAACTTGAAAGGTGGGTCCCGATTGTATACCTGCGTTTATAAGAAGGGTTCTCTTTCTTTTGCCTACAATGTCACATAAAAAGTTTTTGGGGAGTTATTTTGTAAATTTAATTAATTTATCCATTTTAGCTCAAGCTTGTTTCTCGATTCTGTTACTACACGTTCGTCATGAGCGCCATCGGTGGTAATGATGAAATGGTAACGAATAGACTGAAAGCCTTAACAGATAAGCTTGGTAAGTAACCTCTAGTACTTCAAAAGTAACATGTGTCAGTAGGCAAATTTTGAGATACGTAACAAAATTTCTATATCTCTTACAGAAGAAATGGATGCAAATTTATTGAGAGTTAAGAGGGAATATAAAGAATTTCTGGAACTTAACAGGACTGTTTGCAGTTATATTCAAGCCTCCATCAGAAGTGTCAGCTACGATGAAGAAAATCCTGACACACGTAGTGCTGGGAGTCAGCTACGATGAAGAAAATCCTGACACACGAAACGCTGGAAGTTAGTAAAACAGAATTTTGGTGCATTTCGTTGATATTATCAGTTCTGAATTTGTGCACACTCAGCGGCAAGCAGTGTATCGAGTAATTGCTCCTACATCAGGTGCTTTATTTGGGATGTCGTTTTATTTATGAAATGACATTACGGTTAACAATGTGGTGATAATGCAATTTCTGTAGTATATAAGTAATTCCAGACCTTGTTGTCTTTCATGGGTAATCGAAAAGTAGATTGTGACTGCGTCATATAGCGTGCACGAAAATGTTTCCATGTTTGTTCCAGTGCAGCCTGATGAAGACAGTTCCATACGTAGAGAAGCATAATTGCAGTTACTATATGTTAATGGATGTAAGAGGTGAAATATCCACAACATGTATGATGGTCTCTGTACTTTAACTTGGCTTTGATATGAGGCTGTTAAAGTAGACCTAGCTTACAAGCTGATAGATCTTGCACATATACTTACTCAAATTTCATTGGGCATACTTGTTAATATGCAGCTTACTGCTTTTAGTGAGTTTGAGTATATGTGATTTTTATTTTGAAGTTGTCTGCTTCGCTTTATAATAGTGTCAAGAATTTGCATGTAATGAGACAAATAAAAAATATATAGACACAATTGTTTGTTGCACAATGTTGACTTTTTTTCACATTATTCCTTCACAGAGAAACCAAAACGTGTCTAAAATGATGTTCTGATAATAGAATAACCAAAGAAATGGAAAAAATGGCGTTTCATGTGATGAATATGTGCCTTAGGATAATCTTACTGTCAAGTGAATTTGCTCTTAGATTTGATGCATCTTGTGGAAAACAAATTTTTCTTCTTTTATCTGGACCTGGGTCTCTGAAGTAGCAGCACAAGTGTTTATTTTATTTTTATTTTTTCACATGCTGTGGGTTTGTGTTTTGCAAACAGTTGTGATTTTTTTTTTCCAGTTTCATTTGTGCTTGTTAAAAGTTTCACTTTAAAAGTTGCACTTTAAAAGTTGCAGTTTTTCATGATAAAGAGTATGAGGAAACAAAAAAAGACAAACTGTGTAGGAAAAATGTAGAGAACCATAGCATGTGGTAACAAGAAAGGAAATAAACTGATGCTGTAACTCCATTGGATTAATTGTCTGGTATAATGAAGTACTGTATCAGTTACATCACTTTCATTATGACAATTTCAGAACCTCCTAAAATCCTGGTGCCTGGAAAGTAGATACTGGAAAGTTCATTTGTGTATGTATGTATAGTTTTAAGAGTGTATTGGATAAGTTGACGAAATCAAATATGTACTGTTGTGGAAATGAACATAATACATTCACTTTGAGAGAGTATCGGAATATTTAGACTTAGGTATGTAAATTTCACTGACTCTGCTTGCGTTAAACAGACCTTGACTGTGCTAGTGTGTACACCATTGGTCATTCAAAACTGTGACACCAGATATGGTATCAAATAATGAAACATTAGTTGTATGTATGCTGTGTAGCAGGAACAATACTGAGTGATTAATTTCTTAGATACCCAAAGCGGAAGGGATAATTATGTGCTCAGTGGCACAACATGTCGTCACGTCAGGTACTGGGTTTGAAATGAGGATGCAGTCAGGCAGCATTTTCCCATGGAGTTTCCTGTCATGGACACGACCATTGTGCTGCTGTACATAGGGACGGAACTTGCCTGAAAAAATGACATGGTGTGCAGTGTTGTCATTGCTTGCCTCTCTGCTGCTATGTTGAGAGTATGTAATCAACACTTCCATGGAAGAACATTTTCTTCCTCACTGCAGTCAACACAATGTAACTGCACTCTTCAATTTTCACAAGGCACTCCTAGTTAAACAATGTTAAGTCACTGTTCATGTATGGTTGATCACCTTTATAAAACCTAGTTAGACACAATTAAATGAAAACAAATGAGCAAATTTGCTTCTGTTTGTTTCGTATAGAATTATACCAAGAATTAAAGTAATTGGTATGATGGAAATAACATACATTCTGTTTTTGTTCTATATTGACACTTGTCATTACAGTACCTACCCTGAATTTAAGTGGCAAAATATGCTTAAAATTAAGTTCTTATCTTTTGTTTGCTTAAATCTCATAAGTGAAAATTGAAATTCACCTTGATGTCATGCCAGGTAGTTCATTTTCATTGACAAATAAGAGATGGCTTCAGAAGGGTTCTTAGTCGTGAAGCAGTATGCAGTAAAATATTTGGATGTGGAAGAGTTCATTTATGGTATCGCCTCTGTTAGGCTGTCTGATAATAGGTATGATAGTTCAGTCAGAGGGTATTGAAAGGTTCTCCAGTGCTGCTGATAAGATAATCTGTAAAATCCAGATGTTTCCCAGTGGTTATATGTGCTATTTCCTATGTACTATTTGCAGAATTGGACATTGGTCACAACTTGCAAAATTTATGTATTGTGCAATGCACTAAAAGAAAAGCCAATTTCTTATAGGCCTGTAATTCAATACCCATTCACAGTAGATAGCTTTCAGCAGATTCCATCATTTGAGATCCACACTGCTGACATTCTATTGTGAGAGCTGTCTTTTCAGCAGATCGGGAGGCAACAGTGTTACATAGAGCATCTTTATGCGTTACTGGAATGCTATGTCATGGATACCATCAGTGTAATTTGAATCTATTACCTGAACATGTTGACAGTGCAACTCCTTTTTGTGTGCGTGTGTTCACAAATTGGACATAACAGTACTTTTAGTTTCTTATGTGTTGTACTGTGGTGTTGCCAGTTAAGTTTTTGCTACTCATGACACGTTTAGTGCAAGCTAGTCAGTAAGTTTCTTTGGAAAAGCCTGGATATGTTGCAGAATGTCTTAGCTGCAATGTAGGGAGTTTTTCAGAATAAACCTTTTAGTTAACAGTAGTGTATATGGTGAAATGAAACTGACATGTTAGACTTTTGTTACACATTAGAAGTTAAATCTGACAACTATTATGGATGATGCTAAATAGGTCAGTGTTCCATAAGACTGGAGAATAGCATAGATGATAACAGATTTGCATAAATCTTTCACAATGGGTTTGCAGCATATAAACCACATTGATAACATTTTGTTGTAGAAAAATTACACAACACCTTGTACCTGATGTTTCTAGAGTCTCCCCATTTTTTATTTGTGTACCAATGTACTTCTGCAGACTATTGCAGTGAAACACTTGACTGTTCTTGTTTCTTCATAAAATCGAGAATGATGTAGATACAGCTGTCTTTGTTGACTTTGGCTAAGTCTTTGCATCATTTCAGCGCTGCCAGTCGATTACAAAATATTCGCTTACAGGATGCTGAACTAAGTACGTAAGCATCAGAAAGAAATTGTCGTCGACAGAGGAGATAGGCTACGTCCACGAAGAGTAATTGGACTGATGCTATTTAAAGTAGTAGATACTGTGTAAATAACTCTAGTATCATTGTGCCTTGACTGTCGTGCAGAGGGATGACATTAACAGTAATGTATTGTAAAATGGTCTCTGTATTTGTAGATTAAAGAAGCGAGCTATTTATTTTCATTGAACGTTTTATGACGACAAATTCTATAGAGGCGTCATTCTATCCCGTTTTTCAAAAGTTTCCCACTCTTCCCTATCTGATTTTTGTTTAAATTTACTGTGGATGAAGATATACCATAGAACTGACTTACACAATATTTGAGCTTGTAATACCCACTATGTTGGAAACTGTGATCCTACATTTGGGAAGCTCTTTGACAAGGGTGCGGCAAAGGTGAGCAAACCCCTATGTTTGAACCTTTCTTAATACAGGGGAACAGGAACTTCTTGTTTTCAGATCATACACAACTTTTTGTCTGAATCGGAAAAACAGTGTGTGAAACACTTTCTGAGCCAGCATAATGGTTCAGAGTACCCCAAGAAACCTGCAGAGGAAAGCACTCGAATTTTTTGGCCTTCTTTGGAGTCAGATGTGTCTGGAAGGAAAAAAATCCAAAGGACATAAAGTTAGGCACATACATTAAGAGCACCTGGAGCAAGACTGTTATCAGTATATTCTTCCTGCCTTAGACTTTTGTGGATTGTACTCAATCAGCTACATCATATGCCAAGTATAAAACTGAAGAAAGTGAGCCAACTTAAGGTGCAAGTATTGCAAACAGGTCACTTCAGAAGTTGTCCTTTCCAGCACCACTGGAAAGAATACACTTTTCTGCACTAGAAACATCTTTTTGTCTCTTAAGAGTCGATTCAGCAAAGGGATGGAAAGTAAGGTAGAGTTTCACCAAAAATTATGTGCAGCATGCTACCATCACAAGATTGTACAGCTTGTTAAATGCACAGTGATAGGTCAAGTGAAAGTGGTGATTGGTAAACAGATGTAAAGAAATAGAAGACGAAAGAAAACTACAAGAATAATGATTTTCAAACACCCACACTTCAGCTGGAACTCGCGAAAACACCAATTTTGGTATGGATTCGAACCACATTGAAGTTGGTTGGTTTTCAAGTGATAAAACTTCTTTGGTGGCCTCTATTTATCAATAAACTGACATTAATGTGGCTTTATGTCAGTTTTAAGCCTTATTCCCGGATGATACACAGCCTGCATCTACTTCAGTCGCTGGTGGATTGGCAACATACAAGGGTTGAAACTTTGATAGTGGCAACTATTTATTTACAGCTCACACAAAAAAGATATGTGTTTCAAAGTTTTACTGAGCTTCATAGTAGTCACAAGCATTGTGTATAACCTGTTCCCAGCGATGTGGAAGTCGTAGGATACTGTTAGCAGTGTCAGTTGTGTTGGCAGTTCGAGCGCTGCGGTCTCTTGCCTGACTAATTGTAGCAGTTCTGAAGCGAATGCCGTTAAGTGTTCTCTTCAGTTTAGAAATCAAGTTGAACTCACGAGGGCTTCAGTCATGTAAGTGCAGTAGGTGGTATAGCACTTAGCAGCCCCACCAGTCAATCAAATCAGTAATAGCTTGCACTGTATATGCTTGATCATTGTCGTGCAAAATGATGGTCAGGTCCTGCAGAAAGTTCCATCACTTCTGCCTCTAAGCTGGTCGTAGTTTGTGTTCCAGAAATCAACAGATTGAGTTCAGCTCAATTTCTAAACTGAAGGGAACACTTAACGGCATTCGCTTCAGAAATGCTACAAATTTGTTGGGCAATAGACCACACCGCTTGAACTGTCAACACAACCGACACTACTAAGAGTATCCTATGACTTCCATATCACTGGCAATGGGTTATACACAATGCTGGTGACTACTTTGAAGGTCAGTAAAACTTTGAAACACACATCTATTTCGTACGAGCTGTAAATAAATAGTTGCACTATTCAAGTTCCAACCCTCGTATGTGTGACTGGCAACATGAAGAACATTATGCTCAGGTAAAATTCATGCACCCTTTTGGTCCAGCTTGTTTGTTCTATTGGCCTGAAAAAGAAGATAAATGTTGGGTTCCTGAACAGCACATCATTATGAACATTGTAGCAACTTCAGCAAGTTGAACAGGACAAGAGTATAATTTTCCATGAGCCGTATTGAGAACTATTGAAGAAAAATTTAATTCCATGAGTCAATATTTTAAATGGCACTGGCCTGTGAACTAACATGAAGAGACCCATCTATTGTATTGAGAGCCATGGCAAGAAACCCAATTGAGGCTTTGGAACCTTGATGAAGAAACCATCTAACACAGCTTCAGAACCAAGGCTAGAAACTCAACTGAGGCTTTGGAACCTTGATGAAGAAGTTAGCAAACACAGTCATCTATATGTAACAGGATAAGCAATGTCTGCTAACATGATGATGCCAATCTTACCTTTGCAATCATACATGGTCACTACCAGGATTTGGACAGAAACTGACTCAACTAATGGTTTTGAATTGGTTGAGTCAATAAGTTTCCATGATTTACATGGCCAATTGGAACACTAGCATTAATTTACTAGTTGTCATTCTTGCTTGTCTTGAAGTTATTTGTTCAGTGACGTGTTTCATGTTGCAGTTGTAACATACTACACGTCTTTTGTTGAAGTTGAACCTCATATTTGGTCCCTTTTATGAACTGGCTCTAAGATCCAACAGGATGTTGCTAGTGCAGAAAATTGTGTTTTTTACAATGGGGCCAGAAAGAAAAAATTCTGAAATGACACTTTTACATATTTATGTCTGAACTTGGCTGATTTATTGTAATTTTAAATTAGATGCCATATTTGTGATTGAGCATAACAGTTGGCTAAGCAGGAAGATGTGCTAATAGAAACTATGCACTTTTGTGTGCAGGTTTTCTGAGTCACTTTAATGCATTATGTTGGCTCACAAAATCCTTTAAATTCTGCCATTCTGTATTTATCTGATTCACAGCCAAAAGTTGTTGAGGACCTTAAAGTAAGAGTTTCCTGCTTGCTTTTGTCTTGTAATAAAAGAGCTTCAAAAATTGGTTTTGTTCATTTTCACGCACATTCATCGAAAGCCATCACATAGAAGGCCACAGTTTCTCACATACTTAAGCTTCTACTTTAAAATTTTGCATGGATTCATTTTTAGACCTGATCTACAACTACGGCAAATTTCAGGGAAACTGAAGCACAAGGGGCGGGAGGTCTATGATTGTATGAAATGGTGTGACCCAGAGGGGTCCAGAAAAATGAAGACACTCTTTGATAATTAATATCTTTGGAACAAAATGTCATATTGTCACAATTTTGCGTGGTAGTGTAGTGGTGTAGTCCATTGTTTTCTCAAAAGATCTTGGCACGCACTTTCCAGCAGATGACAGTGCTGCAATGAATGAAGTAAGATTGTCATTTGAGCAATTCTAGGCTGTATTGAAGTGGTACTGGAAGTACAAAAACATGATGGAGGTACAATGGCAATGGTGTAATGTGTATTAAATTCAGCTACCAATGCATACAACAATTTATCATAATCGGGATCAATTTGAAGCTGACAGTACTTCTCAGGATGTGCATAAGGAAAGGTCTGACCGACTAAGAACATCAGTAACTCCAGCTTCCTGTACTGCTGTGTTGCAACATGTTACTAAGTCACCTCAAAAACCTGTGAAGCAGGGTAGATGTGAAAGAAGCGTGCGTTGAAATCTGAAGGCCGCAAAGTGGAAAGCGTACGTTCCGAGATCACTGCACATTGTGAATGAGGGCGATCTGTATCAGAAGATAGAGTACTGTAAGTGGTTTGAAGGCATGCTTTGCGAGGATGAACAGTTTGCAGGGATGGTCATCTGGTGTGACGAGGCACGATTTGAACATAACTGTACTGTAAACCACCTCAAGTGTGCATACTGGGCTCCGGAAAATCTTTGCCTTCACGTGGACAAACATGTTAATCTATCAGATGTTAATGTGTGCTGTGTCATAATGCGATTCGATCATCTCAGTCTTCTTTGAAGGTATTGCAACTGGTGAGGTGTACTGCATATGGTGGAAACATTAATTTTTCCTGCCATCGAAGAAAATGAAAGATTTTACCTACACCGCGATGATGTTCCACTGCACTAGCACTGACATGTCAGAGCCTGCTAGGATGGAAATTTACCTGGATGATGGATAGGTTGAAGAGGAGGTACTGAGTACCCACCAGAGTCTCCAGACTTCTACCTATGGCAGACCTTGAAAAATGAAGTTTATCGACAGAAGCCAGCTACACTGAACAAGCTATGAGAGACCATTGAGGCATCCTGTGTGGCTATCACACCGGCAACACTGACAACTGTAGTTTGGTCAGTAGTTCATCAGCATCATTTGGCTGTTAATTTTGAACACACAAAATAACCTCCCCCCCCCCCCCCCCCCTTGCAAGAATTGTAATGGTATATCATCTCGTTACTGTAATATTGACTATCAAAGAATGACTAAATTTTTCTGCACACCTCTGCATAGCATCGAGATGTGATTCCTGGATGAATAAATAAATATTCTCATGTTTGATATGCTATTGATCAGTCACAAAAAAGAAAGTCAGACATTACCACCCTTGGTGATTTCTGTGGAACAACCACAAAAAACCAATTTTTCATAAAGCGAATGACAAGCCCAGTTTATTATAAGATTATCAAAAAAATGTAGGAGGGTCACAACTGAATTCCAACTTTAGTAGTTTTTGAGTAATGTTCCATGGGCTGGAATCCACACCAAAAATATTTAACAAGAAGATGCTAAGGGATCAAATAATAGTTGCATCATTATTAGATATTTGCTTAATCAGTGTGTGTTATATATGATTGATGTTTTCCAGTGGAAGACAAAACAGAGTTGACTCGTTCAAGGTGTCTGCCTTCTCAAGGACTGTATTACTTACACTAGTGTATGTGCCAAGTAATGATAGCAATATTAAAATGAGAGGAATCTGGACTTGCATGAGAAAATATGGACAGCCATTCTTCTATTCATTTACAGAATATGAGGAAACAGTGATATAGTTACACTAGAAAGTAGCACCATATGGTGGTGCAGAGGCTACTAATGTAGGCAGGGATAAGATGGTGTCAAGTCTTGGTGCCATGAATTTGATAAAGTGAATTTGACACATAGAACTTCTTGTGTTGTATTATAAAGTGAAAATTGTGGTAAACTGGGTCCAGAAACTCAAATTATTTTATTAGAGATCCTACAGTGATACTCATAGGCACGATTTTCATTGTAATTGTTTTGTACACTACATGATTCTGGATTTTATAAAGCAGTCCAGTGAATGAAGGAAAAAATTGGTGTCGTTGCAAATTTTTGTAGAGTGATAGGAAGGAGTGTAGTGAACAACATACAAAAAATTCCCACTAATAGGGTGAGCAGAGCATTTAAAGGTCATTCTTTTTATGGTTTTCTTTAACTCAAAAACTGCGGCTTCTGCTCAAAATATCTCCCAGTGCAAAATAAAACTGTGTTAAATTTCCTACAAAAAAGTTCCTATTCATTTTTTTCTGTTGAACCAACAAATCCCAGGGGATGCAAAAATCACAGACTATTAGAAATAGTGTTTTAATGGCGTAAAATTACTGTTTATTGTTAAATAAAGTGTGTTAAATACAAGTATTACACAAGTGTACCACGTCTAGGTGCAGTAGAGGCACATTAAAGGATAAATTGTGTTCTGGCATTGTAAAAGGGGGCAGGCGTGCAGGGTAGAACCACAAGGAAAGGTAGCTCATTGGGTTCTGGCCATGAGCTTACCTCTTTTTTTGGTCTGCAAACTGAAGGGCAAGAAGATGATTCCCAACTCTGACTACCCTAGTATGTCAGAAGAACCAAATACTGGGTGCATCACATACTTACACTGACCCTTTGCAGTGCACCTTATGAACCACTGGTGACACAGTGTGCAGACATTCCTGGGGGATGTTAGCTTTCCACAAAGTGCATTAACAATGTATGGAATATAGCTATACTAACACAAGAAACACATACATATAGGAACTGTTTAAATCTGTGCACACTGCTAGAGGGGACACTGAATCTCTGTCATCCTGTATGGGAGCTGTAGCAATTTGGAAAAGGTATCTTTGATACTGCTCATTTTTTATTTTGGAGATGGACCATGCCTCCGCATCATTTCCTGTTCAGTTCTCTTATGTGAGTAGACAAAAGGCTTCACCAAGCTTGGGTTTATATAGCGGAATTATTTTCAGCATATTATATGAGTACTTATTTGCAGTTGTTAAGTGAACTTTAAAGTAAAATATGTTCCAATAAGCAGTGTTGAGAGGCGCATAATTTGTAAGTGTGATGTTGTCAGTGACCTTTGTAGTGTTGGGGGAAAGAGACTGTATAGGTAAATGTGGCACCTTGCTGCTGTCAATCACTGACAGGATATTGTAAAGCCAGGCAATTGTGACCTGTTCAGATGTTTAGCTCAGATATTTAGCAATAAATCTGATACCCCTAATGTTGTGAAAAAAATTGCAGGCAGTGACTGTGAAGACAGTGAAATAGGCATTATCAAATAGATGTTGACAGCATGTTACACAGGGGACAGTCTCTTCAGTGTGGCAGGCAGTTGAAAGCTCCAGCTGTTGAACTTTTGTACACAGTAGCTCACTTAACAACTGCAAATACAAGATCTGTTCAAAAAATTCTGGAGCATTTGTAATTTCACACCAGTGGTGTGTTGGAGAGAAATGTGGTTGGTATCCCTACACACACCTGTGTTTAATGTGTAACTACTGGAAGTTTCATTGTTGTATGTCTGTTAGTGATTGTTCAGTGTTGTATTGAGTGGAACGTTGTGTCGCACTGTTTGCGAATTCCAAGATGGCAGAGTTAGAGGAGCGTGTCTAAATTTTGCATGAAGCTTAAGAAAACCTTTACAGAGAGACACCAAATGATGCAGCAAGCCTGTGGTGATGAGTGCTTAAGCCATTCTCGATTTTACGAATGGTTCGCACAGTTTAGAAACGTCCAGATGAAAGTTAAAGGTGACCCTCATTCAGGGCGCCCTTCAACATCTACCAATGACATCAACAAAATTGTGTGTGCCAATTGAAGACTGACTGACTGACTGACTGACTGAGAGATTACAGAAGAATGTAACATTTCAGTTGGATCATGTCATGAAATCCTGACACAGCATCCTGGAATGCATCGTGTTGCTGCCAAGTTCATCCCACTGCTCACGAGTCAAGACCAGAAAGACCTTTGCCTCACAATCTGTGAAGAGCTATTGGATTGCACAAATGAGAATAATGTGTTCCTTAACAGAAACATAACTGATGATGAGATGTAGGTCTACGGTTACGATGTTGAGACCAAGGTTTTGTCTTGACAATTGACAATGGGTCGGGAAAGGTTCTCCACAACCGAAAAAGCTCACTAGGCCAGGACAAGTGTCAAAGCCATGCTGATAGTTTTCCTTGACTTTGAAGGATTAGTTCATCATGAATTCATGACACAGGAACAAATTGTTAATCAATGGTGCTATCAGGATGTGTTGCATTGCCTGCAAGAAAGTGCGAGAAGGAAACGAATTGCACAAAAAACAAAATCAATGTGCTGCCTTATCCTCAGTGTGCTACTCACTTGGCCCCAGCAGACTTGTTTTCTATTTCCAGAGTTGAAGATCCCATGGAAAGGGTGAAGATTTCAATGATAGGTGAGTTAAAGGAAAATTTGTGGACATGTGATCCAGCAAGAGCCATACTAGGATTGTTTCCAGAACTGCAAATGGCGATGGGAGCAGTGCATCAATCGTTAGCAAGAATATTTTGAAGGAGACCATGCACAATAACTAAAAGGAAAGCATAGAAAATTTGTGTAGATGAAGTTCTGGAGTTTTTGAACAGACCTTGTAAATGTAATATAGCTATGTTGCTCATATCAGCATTGATGCTAAGAACAATTATGACACAAAAGTTATTTACACATTGAGGAAAGAATGACACTAAGAACAATTATGATTCAAAAGTTACTCAAACATCAGGAAGAAGACTGATAATGTTCACTTAAGTCATTATCACAGCTATTCAGCAGTTGTGTCATTTTTGCTAGAGGCTGTTATTTAAAATTATTCAAGAAAAACATTAAAAAGTGACCTTTAAACACACCTACACCAATGTTCCTACCCCACTGCAATAACAGGGGGAGGGGGGGGGTGCGATTTTAGTAGGTTTTCATGACACTCCCTCATACCATAGACAAAAATTTCCTACTACATAAATTTTTCCCCCTACTTGACCTTTTTTGAGCTTCGTTGAGAGCACTTATTACAGAACTATAAAATTTAATGTAATTGGACAGATAAGAAATCTACTCGCCAAGCGGTGGCAGGAGAACACACTTATAAAAAAGGTTTTATGTATGCAAGCTTTCGCAGCCAGTGGCTCCATCTTCTGGCAAAAAGGTTGAAGGGGAAGGAAGAGGCTTGAAGGGAAAGGAACTGGAGAGGTTTAGGACAAGGGATAGAGTTCAGAAAAGTCACCCAGAACCCTAGGTCAGGGGAGACTTGCCAGTAAGTCTCTTGTGAACTGGGGTTCTGGGTGACTTTTCTAAACTCTAATTCTTGTCCTAAACCTCTACAATTCCTTTCCCTTCATCCTGCTTCCTTCCCCTTCAGCCCTACTGCCAGAAGGAGCCAGTGGCTCCAAAGGGTTTCCAGTTACATTATGTCATCAAAAATTGATTGTTTTGTTGTTGTAGCACCCTAAAATTGTTTTATTGTCAATGCAAATTCCATCCAAAGATATGTACGAAAAACAGAGATGCGTACGAGAAAATAAATAGGAAAAAAATGGATAAAACAGATACGTTATGTTACGCTTTTTTTTTCCCCCCTCCAATCCCTCACGTACACTGAGTGGGAGTGGGTTGGGATGGGGTGGAGTGGGGATGGGGTTCATTGGAGAAGACACTGGACACAGTTTTGAAGTGATAGTTTTCTCAGATCAGTGAAGGTGAATGCCAGGATGGTTCCTTTGAATGGCCAGATTCTTTCCTCATGTTTGCTCAGTTTGGTACTCGTCTCAAATGACATCACGGATGAGACACTAAAATTAATCTTCTTTTCTTCTACAGAATGCCCTGCAATAATGTGAATTTCTTTCATGGGCCCTGCACATATTTATTCCTCTTTGTTGAGACAGATAAGTTTGTTTGTCACATTTGCTGGAAAAAGAGGTAAATTTTCTTTTTAGTATTCCTTCTATTTCCTTAACTTTAGAAGTATACGTTAGTTTGCCCCCTTGAGTTTTTCATTCGTTACTGTGCATGCACCACTGCACATACACATTGTGTTGCCACCAATGTAAATTCACCACTGAGTGAGACCTAGTAGAGGACAGACATTCAAAATTGTGTGACATTGAAAGGAATGTTTTTTGAAGGGTCACTGTGACTGTGGGGTACACTTTGTGTAACTATTTGGTTTCTGAGTGAGAAGTATATTTATGTGAAAATGGCATGCAGGATTACTTATGGAAGATGTTACATGGGAAGCATTGCTGGAACAACTCAATTGTGGAAGTCAAACAATGGAAACTCCAGGCAGAAATATCAGCAATGTAGGAAAAGATTGCTACTTACCATAAAGAAGACACATTAAGTTGCAGACAGGCACAATTAAAAGACACATACATAAAGCTTCTAGCCACAGCCTTCATTAGTAAAAGAGACACACACGAACCATTCACACACGAAAACAAGTGGACTTCATGCACACATGACTGCCAACTCCAGCATCTCAGGCCATAATGCAGCTATCACATGGGATGCAAGTAGCAATCTAGAGGGAGGAAGGGATAGTAATGTATGAATGAAGAGAGAGAGGAACACTGTCTGGTGGAATGTGCAGGGACTAGAATGCCAACAGGTGCAACAAAAAGAGGTTGTGGGGCATGGAGGTGGGGGGAAAAATGGAGCAGAAAATACTATTGCACCCAAAGTGTTCCTCCTCAGCCACCCCTCATAGCAGCTAAACCCTGCCTGTCTGGCCTTTTAAATTGCCACATTCCCCAAAACTCTTAACCAACTCTCCACCTATCTAGAACCAACACATTCCTGTAACATTATTGTTAACCTTTCCAACAAAACTCTCAGCTCCACAGAAGTCTCAGTCCTATTTAAACGTCTCACCTTTAGCCCTGCAGCCAAATTTAACTATGTTGGACTTGTCAAAGACCTATTCTCCTTCTCCCGATCCATGCAATGGAAATCCCCTGCAGATTAGGGGTTACCAAATGCCCGAGGCATTCCTGTCTGCCACAAGAGGCGACTAAAAGGAGTCTCACACTTTTCGGCCAACTCAGTTATGGTCTCCTTTCAGGGTTTGACCTGCACCTCATTCAAAACTATCTGAAGTGTGGGCCATTTGGGGATGGATGCCTTACATTGTGCACTGTATATCCAGTGTGCGGTTAGATCTTTAACACCTGATATTGTCCTGGGTCTAAACCTCCACCTGCAATCCAGTTATCTGGGCAAGGACGCATTACAGGGTACATCATCTACTTCCATATTGTGCTGCCATCTTTTACCGAAGACAATATTCGGTTCCTTGGGACCCAACATCCAGTACGGGTGCCAGTCCACTGTGGTGAGGCCGTCATGTACCAATTTGGTAGTAGCCTCCTGACAACACAAGGACTGCACTTCTGATGCCAGAGCTGCAACCTCCCCACATCTGCCAAGGAGTAGATGCCCATCTTCTAGGGGCATCAGGACTCCTGGCAATGACCATTGTGCCAGGTGTTCTTTGCTGTAGCTGGGTGGTGCCCATGGGGAGAGCTCCTGGTCGGAGTGGATGACATCAGGGCAGATGACCCACAATGAAGCGGGCCAAGTCCTCTTCTACTGGGGACCGAATAGCTCCAGCAGTCTCTAAGAAAGGGAAGGTTGTTTATATTGCTGACAGGTATGACCCTAAATCATTCCCATTTCTAGCAGCACCATGGGAGGAATGTAGGGCTACAGAAGGATGACATCCATATTTGTCCCATTACTTAGTGTGCAACATAACTGATGGGAACTCCTTTCTGGATATGAAGCCTCTGTTTTTTGTTGAGTACCTTTAGGATAATTTTGGGAAAGTGACAGCACTTTCCAAAATGTGCAATGGGTCGGTTTTGATTCAGACAGCATCCCCAACTCAGTCCCAGGCATTACTCGCCTGTGACAAGCTGGGTGATAGTCCTGTCTCGGCCACTCCCCATAAAAGCCTCAACATGGTCCGGGGAACTATTTTTCATTGCGACCTCATGTTGCATCTGATGACAAGCTACACGCCAATTTAGAATGGTGGGGTGTTCATTTCATGTGACACATTTACAGGGGCTGTAAAGACAATAGGGTTGCTACCAGTGCCTTCCTCTAGGACTTTGAGGGTGATTTATTACTTGAAAAGGTCAAGGTTATGGTATACCGATGTGATGTCAAAACTTATGCCCCTCCCACTATGCAAAACATTAAAGAAGTAGTCTGCTAAGAAACAGGAGCCTCTAGTGGCCCCCAGACCACCACTTACCCACGGCTCTGCATCTGAAGATGAGGTGGTGATTCTGGCGTCTCCCGAGGACCTAGATCTGGCTGATGCTTTGGATGCAATGGTACTGGATGCCAACACTCAACCAGTGGTAGCAGGTGATGCTGAGGTGTAATGTACTACCTTTGTCACTTCATGCCTTCCCAGATGAAAATGTCATTTTCTGTGGAACTGCAGTGCTTTTCTCCCACCTGGCTGAGTTATGTCAACTTTTAAGCATTACACCTGGATTTTGCATTGTCCTTCAGGAAACCTGGTTTTCCGCAATGCAGTCCCCAACTCTTCCTGGCTATCAGGGTACTATAAAAACTGTCCTGCCTGTGACAGACCGTCAGGTGTAGTTTGTATCTTTGTCCTTATCTCTGTCTGTAGCGAACCTGTGCCCGTTCAAACACCTTTAGATGCTGCGGCTGTCAGGACAACACAGGAAATTACCATCTGCAATATCTACCTCCCTCCAGATGGTGACGCACTGCCCCAGGTATTGGCTGCACTCATTTTGCAACTCCCCCACCTTTTCTCCTGGGTGATTTTAATGTCCATAACCCTTTGTGCGGTGGAACCAAGGTTGCTGGCCATGGTAAAGATGTCAAGAACTTACAAACTCAGCTCAACCCGATCTTTGCCTCCTAAATACAGATGCTTTCACATATTTCAGTGTGGCACATGACACATACTCAGCCATTGATCTCTTGGTCTGCAGTCCTTGCCTTCTCCGATCTATCCACTGGAGAGCTCATGAGGTAGTGACCACTTTCTGCTCTTCCTGTCCCTACCCCAGCGTGCCTCATCTTGACACTTGCCCCAGTGGGCTCTTCTCAAGGCTGACTGAGACACTTTCACCTCTGCTACCACCTTTGAATCTCCGTTGCATGCCACCATCGATGAGGTGATCCTCGCCATCAATAACATCATTATTGCTGCAGTTGAAACAGTAATCCCTTGTTCATCTGGTTGCCCCCGGCAGGAGTCAGTGCCTTGGTGGTCCCTGGAAATTGCTGCGACCATTAGAGGCAACAGATGGGCTCCCGAACATCATAAGTGTCACCCCTCCCTGGAAAACCTTACTGTCTTCAAACAGCTCCGTACCTAGGTTCACCTACTCATCAAACGATGGAGGGAGGAGAGTTGTGTCTCCACCACTGGAACATGAACCCCCCTATCCTTGATTTTGACCAAGCTCTGCCGACTTCATGGCTATCAGACACCTGTAGGTGTACCTGGAATTTCCACAAATGGAGCTGTATCTGCTGGTCCAGACATAATCACAGAGCATCTTGCCAAGCAATATGCTCACACATCTGAATTTGAGAATTACCATCCCACCTTTCATCTCCTCAAACAGTGTGTGGAATGACAACACCTCTCTTTTGCTCCACACCAACCTGCACTACATAATACTCCCTTCAGTGAGTGGGAACTCCTCAGTGCCCTTGCCGACTGTCCTGACACATGCCCTGGCCCAGACCGCATCCATTCCCAAATGATTCAACATCTGTCAGTGGATTCCCAGCACCACCTCCTTGCTGTCTTCAACCTCATCTGAAGTGATGACGAATTCCTATCACAGTGGTGGGAAAGTATCATCGTCCCAGTGCTAAGGACTGGGAGAACTATTGATGTTGAGAACTATTGTCTCATCAGCCTCACCAACATCCTGTGCAAGCTGCTTGAACATACGGTGAGCAGGTGTTTGTGTTGTCTCCTGGAGTCTGAGGGCCTTCTGGCTCCATCCCAGGGCTATTTTCACCAAAGGCACTCCACCATTGATAACTTGGTCCACCTGGAGTCTGCCCTCCGATCGGCCTTTTCCCAGTGGCAACACCTTATTGTCGTCTTTTTTCAACCTGATGGAGGCCTATGGTACCACTTGGTGATACTCTGCCCGAGTGGGGTCTCCGGGGCCCGCTCCCTATTTTTAGTCGGAATTTTTTGTCGCTCCGCACTTTCAGAGTTTGTGTCAGTGGTTCCCACAGTGCACCCCATATACAAGAGAATGGGGTCCCACAGGGATCTGTCCTGAGCGTCCCACATTTTTATTGCCATCAACAGTCTCACATTAGCAGTAGGGTGTTAGTCTCTTTTCTCCTATATGCTGATGATTTTTGTATTATCTTCTGCTCCTCTTCTGTTGGTGTGGCTGAACACCAGCTGCAGGGAGCTATATGGAAGGCGCAGTTGTGGACCCTCACTCACAGCTTTCAGTTTTTGGGTGCCAAGACTTGCGTCATGCACTTCTGTTGTCGCCATACTGTCCACCCACGTCCAGAACTTTACCTCAATGATCAACTACTATATGTAGTGAAGACTTACCACTTTTTGGGACTGGTCTTCGGTGCTGGCTTAACTTGGCTCCCCATATTCGTCAGCTTAAGGACAAGTGCTGGCAGCATCTTAATGTTATTCGATGCCTGAGCCACATCGACAGGGGTGCTGATCATCCTACACTGCTGCAGCTGTACAAAGCCCATCCTGAATTAACTATGGGAGCCAGTGTCTGGTTCAGCATCACCCTCCGCACTGCGTGTGCTGGACCCTATCCACCACTGTGAAGTTCAGCTTGCGATAAGAGCCTTCCAAATGAGCCCTGTGAACAGCCTCCTTGTGGAAGGTGGCATTCCTCCATTGCAACTCTGGTAGAAACTACTGCTTGCAAATGATACTGCTCACATTCATAGATTGCCTCATCTTCCAAATTACTGTCTTCTTTTCCCTAACACAGTTCTCTATCTCCCGCAACAGTGACCCAGAACTGGGAATACCCTTGCCCTCCGTGTCTGGTCACTTCTTAATGAACTCGATGCTTCCCCTCTACCACCTTTCCTGTGGGACCACTTACGTATACCTCCATGGTCATACCTCAACCACAGATTTGGCTGGACTTATCAAAAGGCCCAAAAGGCTCTGCTCCACCTCGGCTGGCAATTTCTTTCCCTTCTCAGTGCTTTCAAGGGCTCAGAAATAGTCTACGTGGATGGATCAATGGTTGGCACTCTTGTTGGCTTCTCTTACGCTCAAGTACTTGCCTGATGGCTGCAGTATTTTCACTGCAGAGTTGGTAGCCATCTGTCAGATTCTTGAGCATATCCGCTCTTGCACTGGTGAGTCCTTTTGTCATCTGTTGTGGCTGCTTAAACAGCCTCCAGGCTCTCAACCAGTGTTTCCTTCGACATCCTTTGGTATTGACTATCAAGCAGTCTCTTTATGCCCTTGGGAAGAGTGGAAGTTCAGTGAACTTGATTTGGATCCCAAGACATGTCAGGATATTGGGCAATGAACTTGCTGACAGCCTGACCAAACAGACTAAAGGTGAATCAACTCTGGAGACCGGCCTGCAGGAGACTGATTTCGAATCGCTCCTCCACTGCAAAGTTTTCACAATCTGGGATACTGAGTGGCACATCCTCAGCACCACAAACACTCTGTGTTATCAAGCTGACAACGAATGTGTAGCAGTGAACTATGTGAGACTCTGGCAGGGACTCAGTTGTCCTTTGCTGGCTCTGCATTGGCCATACATGATTACCTCCTCTGTCGCAAGGACCTACCTCGGTGTCACTGTGGCTCACAAATAACTGTCACCACCTCCTGCTGGACTGCCCAATTTTAGCCACCCTGCGGCAGAATTTTAACCTTCCCAGCACCCTACCTATGGTGTTGGGAGACAATGCCTCAATGGCTGATTTAGTTTTACATTTTATTCATGAGGTTTTTTTTTTTTATCATATCATCTAAGGTTGGATGTCTAGTCTTCTCTCCCAGGCCTATGCTCTCCCTCCCTTTTACCTCTTCCTCACTCTTGCTTTACATTTTTTTGCCTTGTTGTTCGTCTTTTCCCTATGTGTGTTTTTCTCACCTTGTCTTTTAGGCTGACGATTTTAGTATGTTGCAGAGTGAATGGCTCATCCTTTTTTATCTTTGTGATAGCCAGCCCAAGCCATCTGCTGTATGATTTAATACTTTCCTGTACCTTTCCTTGTAGCTTATGTTTCTCCCTTTGTTTTGCTTCTTTCGTTTTTTCTTTTGGTGTGGTTCCCTGTTAGTTTTACCCCCTTTACTCCCCCCAACTCCTTTGTTTTTAATTGTGTTACCTTGAGAGTTGTTTGCTTGAAGAAAAAGGGACTGACGACCCTTTACTTTGGTCCCTTTATACCCCAAACCAGCCAGCCACCCAACCAACCAACCTGCAATGGAAGCACTTCTTTGCTGCAAATCCCTCCACCCAGAACCACCCTAAATCCAACATTAAATCCTGCCTCTTCCAGTTTGTGCCACCATCCATCCATGGGCCTCTCCCCGTTCCCCTCCGACCTGGTCTCCTTTCAGGAATTCCTTACCTTCAATTTAGCCTTATCATCCTTCCCCAGGTCCCTTCCTCAGAACACCAACCTTTCAGCAGAAGAAAGAACAGCCATACACAACCTCAAAACAAATCCTGAGCTAATCATTCTACCTGCAGACAAAGCTTCCACTACTGTTGTTATGATTCATAGTGGAAGGCCTCTGTCACTTATCTGACTCACCAACCTATAAACTCTGCCAGAATAATCCCATCCCAAAAGTCCAACACAACCTTCAATCCATGCTTAAAGCCTTAGGCCCATCCCAGA
This sequence comes from Schistocerca gregaria, assembly GCF_023897955.1. Classification (NCBI taxonomy): domain Eukaryota; kingdom Metazoa; phylum Arthropoda; class Insecta; order Orthoptera; family Acrididae; genus Schistocerca; species Schistocerca gregaria. The sequence goes on from NC_064923.1 coordinate 551,223,050, forward strand.
ACATCTCCCCTGAACCCATTTTTCCAAACCTAACAATCATGTATGTCCCATTGTGGCTGGTTATTGTGCTTCCACTGAAAGCATTTCAGCTCTCACTGAATGACACCTCCAATTGGTTGCCTGTAATCTACCCTCCCACATCAAAGACACCAAGCACTTCCTTCACTGACCCTTCACCAACCCCACTGCTGTATCTTCTGGATCTCTACTCTCCACTGTTGATGCCACCACCCTATATACCAATATCCCTCATGCCCATGTTCTTATCACTATTAAACACTACCTCTCCCAATGACCTTCAGACTCCATACTCACTACCTCATGCTTTATACTAACTTCATCCTAACCGACAACTATTTCTTCTTTGAAGGGAAGGTATATAAACAAATCTGCAGGATGGCCATGGGCATCTGCATGGTGCCCTCCTATGCCAACCTACACTCCTGGAAATTGAAATAAGAAACCGTGAATTCATTGTCCCAGGAAGGGGAAACTTTATTGACACATCCTGGGGTCAGATACATCACATGATCACACTGACAGAACCACAGGCACATAGACACAGGCAACAGAGCATGCACAATGTCGGCACTAGTACAGTGTATTTCCACCGTTCGCAGCAATGCAGGCTGCTATTCTCCCATGGAGACGATCGTAGAGATGCTGGATGTAGTCCTGTGGAACGGCTTGCCATGCCATTTCCACCTGGCGCCTCAGTTGGACCAGCGTTCGTGCTGGACATGCAGACCGCGTGAGACGATGCTTCATCCAGTCCCAAACATGCTCAATGGGGGACAGATCCGGAGATCTTGCTGGCCAGGGTAGTTGACTTACACCTTCTAGAGCACGTTGGGTGGCACGGGATACATGCGGACGTGCATTGTCCTGTTGGAACAGCAAGTTCCCTTGCCGGTCTAGGAATGGTAGAACGATGGGTTCGACGACGGTTGGGATGTACCGTGCACTATTCAATGTCCCCTCGACGATCACCAGAGGTGTACGGCCAGTGTAGGAGATCGCTCCACACACCATGATGCCGGGTGTTGGCCCTGTGTGCCTCGGTCGTATGCAGTCCTGATTGTGGCGCTCACCTGCACGGCGCCAAACACGCATACAACCATCATTGGCACCAAGGCAGAAGCGACTCTCATCGCTGAAGACGACACGTCTCCATTCGTCCCTCCATTCACGCTTGTCGCGACACCACTGGAGGCGGGCTGCACGATGTTGGGGCGTGAGCGGAAGACAGCCTAACGGTGTGCAGGACCGTAGCCCAGCTTCATGGAGATGATTGCAAATGGTCCTTGCCGATACCCCAGGAGCAACAGTGTCCCTAATTTGCTGGGAAGTGGCAGTGCGGTCCCCTACGGCACTGCGTAGGATCCTACGGTCTTGGCGTGCATCCGTGCGTCGCTGCGGTCCGGTCCCAGGTCGATGGGCACGTGCACCTTCCGCCGACCACTGGCGACAACATCTATGTACTGTGGAGACCTCACGCCCCACGTGTTGAGCAATTCGGCGGTATGTCCACCCGGCTTCCCGCATGCCCACTATACGCCCTCGCTCAAAGTCCGTCAACTGCAAATACGGTTCACGTCCACGCTGTCGCGGCATGCTGCCAGTGTTAAAGACTGTGATGGAGCTCCGTATGCCATGGCAAACTGGCTGACACTGACGGTGGCGGTGCACAAATGCTGCGCAGCTAGCGCCATTCGACGGCCAACACTGCGGTTCCTGGTGTGTCCGCTGTGCCGTGCGTGTGATCTTTGCTTGTACAGCCCTCTCGCAGTGTCCGGAGCAAGTATGGTGGGTCTGACACACCGGTGTCAATGTGTTCTTTTTTCCATTTCCAGGAGTGTATTTATGGACCATCTAGAGGAGACCTTCCTAGCCTCCTGAAACACCAAACCCATAGTCTTGTTCAGGTTCCTTGATGACATCTTCACGATCTGGACTCAGGGCCAAGACACCCTATCTTCATTCCATCACAACCTCAGCACCTTCTCTTCTGTCTGCTTCACGTGATCCTCCTCAACTCAGCCTGCCACCTTCTGAGATGTTGACCTCCTCCTCTCTGATGGCTCCATCCACACCTCTGTCCATAATAAACCCACCAGCCACCAACAATACCTGCATTTTGACAGCTGTCAGTCCCTTTCACACTAAAAAATCCCTCCCATAGAGCCTGGCCACTTGCGTACAGCATATCTGCAGTGACAAAAACTCCCTTGCTCAGTGTCACCAAGGCCTTCACAGACAGACGCTACCCCCAGACCTGGTTCGCAAAAAGATCTCCTGTACCATTTCCCTCACACCTTCAATCATCCCAACACCCCCGAGAACCAGCCCCAAAGCAATGTGCCCTTCATCACCCAGTATCACACTGCATTGGAGCAACTGAATCACATCCTTCGTCAGGACTTTAAATAACTATCATCATGCCCTGAAAGAGGGACATCCTAGCTGAGATACTGCCCATCCTTCATAGTGTTGTTCTGTCACCCATCCAACCTCCACTGACATCCTAGTCCATCTCCATGCCACTTCCACTCCCAAACCCTTGCCACAAGGATCATATCCCTGCGGACGTCCCAGGTGCAAAGCCTACCCAATCCACCTACCTAGCACTTCCTATTCTACTCCTGCCACAGGTTTATCCTACCCCATCAGGAGCTGGGTCACCTGTGAAAGCAACCATGTCATTTGCCAGCTCTGCTGCAATCACTACACAGATTTTTATATTGGTATGACAACCAACCAGCTGTCCACCACACCACCCTGTGGCACAACACACAGCTGAACATAACACACTTGATTTCAATGGCTGCTTCACTACCTGAGTCATCTGGGTCATTTCCTCCACCACCAGCTTATCCTTAGAGCACATTGTCTGCTTCTGTAATTAGCCCAGCTTCTACCTATGGTAACTAATGTCCCCACACTCTCCACCCAAGAGTTTTTGCCCCTTCTGCCTATCATCTTCTCTGCTTTCTCATCTCCCACCGTGTTTATATTCATCCTCTGCCAATGAATCTGTCCAGCTTTCCCTGCTCCTCTCCTTTTTTCCCCCCACCTCCTTCCCTGACAATCTCCTGATGCTGCACCTGTTGCCTTCTGGTCCCTGTATATTCTAGCAAACGTCTCTCTCTCTCCCCACTTGTACACTACTATCCCTTTCCCTTCCCTGCCCCCTCCAGATTGCTGCTTGCATCCCACATGATAGTTGCATTCCGGTCCAAGATGCTGGAGTTGACGGTCATGTGTGAATGAGGTGTTCTTGCTTGTGTGTATGCATGGTGTGAGCCTCTTCTGCCTGTGACTTAATGTGTCTTTTTTATGGTAAGTAACAATCCATTTTTTCCTACATTGTCAATTGTGGATGTGACATAAGTGACTTCGGTGATAAGAGTGGTTCTGAAGCTGATGCTCCAGCAGCAGTTATGAACAATGGCAAAACTGGTCAGTCTGCCAAATTTCAGACAGTGATAAACAAAATACAGTTGTCCAAGGTAAGAGTGGTCATTATGGAACACCACTGTCCCCTAATAGAATAGACCTACCAGTTCCTACAACATTGTACTCCATATTCTAAGTGTGTGGAAATAATGAATGAATTGATTTAGAATAATGGAGAACACCACAAAGCACTTACGTAATATATGCATTTTATTAAATGAATTTATTAAATGAATAACATCTTCATCCAATTAACCTGCAAATAAAGTCTTTAAACCAAATCACTATGAAGTTGCCTCACTGATGAGCTTCCATGGCAGTTTTTACTTAATCTCGAAATTTGGATTTATTAATAATAATATTGATTGAGAAAGTACATGACAGAGGTGAAAAAATGAATTTAGTATATGGGAATCCAATTTTGTTACAAATTATTCTACATTCAGGAAATTTCTCCAGAAAATAATTGAGGGTCACTGTGACCCTGGTACACAGTTTTCATAACCATTTCAGAGGTGTACACTACTGGGGTTAATTCCTGTACTTCATGCCGCAGCTAAAAGTGATCTCTTATTACTTAATCAACATTAAATTGCGTTGAAAAGTTTCAAAAATTAGTATGTTGCTATATTATTACTTTTGCACATAGGTTTTTTTGCTGCTCAAGATAAGTCCCAGAAAAATGTTTGGTGCTATTTTCACTAATTTATATCTCTACACTCGGTATCAAATATGTGCATCTCCTAATCATTTAGTGGGCAATCAACCTCTTGTACTATTGTGGCAAAGCTATTGCATATGCTAGTTTCCAGCTTTTCTTTGTAGAATTCTGCTGCTTTGATGGTTGAGGTAAGGCATTGATAGGATCTGGTTGCCATTTTCAGTTTACCTGCAAATCTTAAGAAGGCATTCGGTACAGTTCCACACTGTTATGCAGTGAACCAAATACAAAATCCAATTTATCGGACCGGACTTGTGATTGGATTTAGGAATTCCTCACAAATAGAACTCAACGGCATGAAATGTATGTGTGCTATAGTGGCTTTGGGAGTGCTATGGTGCAGTTACAGTTTACAATATATACAACTGATGTTGTGGGTCATACCTGATGCTCTGTGAGGTTGTTCATGGACAATGGTGTTTGCTATAGGAAAACTGTAATGTCAGGAGTCTAGCACTGTAGAGGGTTGATGACTGGTGGAGGGACTGGAATTTTTGAAATTTTTGACAATCTTGACTGGAATACACTCATTGAAATTTTGCAGGTAGAAGGGATAAAATGCAGGAAGCAAAGAGGTATCTTCCACTTGTGCAGATACCAGACTGCAGTTGTATGAATTAAAGGTTGCTAAAGAAAAGCCTTGGTTGAGTAGGGTGTGAGACAAAGTTGTAGCCTATCCCTAGTGTTGTTTGATCAGTACAGTGAGCAGGCATTCAAGAAAACCAAGGAGAAATTTGGAGAGGGAAATAGTCAGTGAGAAAAAATAAAAATCTTAAGGCAGAAAGTACCATCAGTGTATGTTACAAGTTAATTTAGAAAGAATGAAAGTGTCAAGGAGGTACTTAGCTCTAGTCACAGTAGTTATAATAGAAGTATCATTCAATGACATGTAGTTTACTGTTGAAAATCTGTGAATGTGTGTTTATAGAGAGTCAATGGATATATTGCTTCCTCTTGCGTATATGTCATGAAGGGAAAACTGGAGAGATAAGAACTGAGAAAGGGGCTTACTACAGTTGTTTTACCTGCAGAGCATCCATGACTGAAACAGGAAAGGGGGAGAATGACAGTGGTAAACAGAATATCCTCAGCCACAAATTGTGATGTGGCTTATAGAGTCTAGATGTAAATGATCACCTGGTGTCTTAGGAATTCTGTTGGTATCAATACAGGAGTTAGAAGATCAATAGAAAAGGTAAATGTCTTGAAAAGAGGTTATGAAATGAACATCCACAAAAAAAGAAAAAAAAAAGAAAACAAGGTTAATGGAGGTTGACTGAATTGATTCAGCTGATGCTGATGGACTTTATGAAATCAGTCACTAAAAGGAGTAGATGAGTTTTGCTTCTTGGGCAGCCTGATAACTGAAGATGTACAAAGTAGAATGGTTAAAAATGCAGTCAAGCAGTATTAAGAAACAAAAAGTTTGATAACACCTAATAAAAAATTTAAGTCTTAGTTAGGCTTTTCTGATAGTCTTAGCTTTGAGTGTAGCCTTACTTGTAAATGAAATGTGGATGATAAGCATTATAGATAAGATGAGAATAGAAATATTTTAATTGAAGTCATATAGGAAAGTGCTGAAAGTTTGATGGATATATTGAATAACTAATGAATAGTTACTGAATCAAATTAGGGTGAAAAGTGTTTTATTGCACAGCTTGACAAAAGGAAGGGATTAATTGACAGAAAACATTGTGAGACATCAAGAAAAACTCAATTTGGTGGTGGTGGTGGTGCATGTGCATGTGTGTGCATGGGGCGGGAGGGTGGGGGGTGAGGAGTAGGAGGAATAATTGTAGATGGAGACTGAGATTTGACTCCAATAAGCAAGTTTGAGCAGATTTATATTGCAATTGTTATACAGAGATGATGGTTGCACATGATAAACAAGTATGGAGAGTTGCATGAAACCAGTCTTAGGGTTGAAGACCACAACAATGCCCATTTATAAAACTGAACATAAGCAAACGGCTTCTACTTACAGACCTATTCCACTCCTGTTAGCCTTCTAGTTTGAGAAAGTGATAGCATAATTACTGACTTACTTAACTAAATAGGACGTGTTGTTAACTTCCCCTCAGTTTGGTTTTGCTAAACAGTTTACCACATAGAAAGCAGTACAAGACCTTACAAATGAAATCCTGACAGAACTAAGCAATTAAAAAATGTCCTGTTGGTGTATTTTATGACTATGTGAAAGCCTTACAATATGTATGCCAAAAAATCCTACTTGGCAAACTACAGTGTTAAGCAGTAATTGCTTTCCTATTACATGTGAGGAAACTTTACTTTCACATCAGAAAGCAAACAGTGTCACTGACTGAGATTACCATAGAACTGGAACTGTCCTCACGAGGGTGGTACATAACATCTGGGATCCCACAAGGATCAGTACCAGGCCTGCTCTTGTTCTTAACCTAAAAACACAGAGTTTTGTGGTGGCACAAGCACACTAACCACAGGTCGAAATTTAAACTTCGGAGACACAGCTCAAGTGATAGCTGAAAAAGCTTGCAAGTGATTTTTCTTAATCTCACAGGGATTTGGGTGCAATTCAAAACAATGAAAGATGACCTGTAACACAAGAACCAGACGTTAATGGTCATACACTAAATGTAACACATTGTATATAATTTCTTGGGGTCCAGTTGGATAACATGTTAAAATGGAATCAAATCACAGAGAAACTAATCTAGAAGCCCAGTTCAGGAAGTTTTTCCCCCAGAAGCATCTAATTTATTTTGCCCATTTTAACTCCCTATTGTCCTATGAAATTATCTTCTGCATCAGCACACCAAAAGTACATAGTTTATTCACCTGACAATGACAGGTTTGTTGTTGTTGATGTGTGTTGGTGCTCGGGTCTCTGGTAGAGGTAGGTGGGCAGCACAAGGCACAGACAGATTGAATTCAGTTGAAGCCTTTATTTGTTTCCTAAGACTCATGTTCACATCAGCTGAGGGCTAGATGTCAAACCAACAGTCCTTTATATGTAGATGAGGTGTGACCAGTTGACACTACAATCAGCTCAGCCTAACAGTGAGGCAACTTTGTATGGCTAGCATTCCCATTCCGGGGCAGCCATGCTGTGCAGGGTCAGCTGCTGGTGAGGCAGCTCAGCCTGGCTGGATGTAGGCAATGCCGACTGTCTCAGTGTATGGCAGACACCCAGTGAACCAATGGCTGGAAGAATTTCAGTTTGACCCTTGACTCATAGGTGGTGCAGCTGCATGCTCAAGCAGTTTGTCATGTCAGAATGAGGGTTGTGCAACAGTGGTGTTATAGTGTTAAGTCCACCACACTACAGTGACATTGTGTTGGTGACTCACCGATTTGATGCCCCATCCTCGCTAGGCAGCCAGTATTCATAGGTACAAGAGTGGGCTTCTTGTTGAGTGGGCACTCCAAGTGTCATGTGCACCACTCGCCACAACACTGCTAAAGTATCCCATTTATGGTAACACCACTGGTCATTGAATGAACAGTTGTACTGAGATAGGTAGGATGGAGAAATGCTGCACCAGCTGGTTAAGTAAGCAATGTGATTATGGAAATGAGCCTGTGCCTCAGCTGGCACTGCTGCACTCTTCCCCTCTTAGAATAATTCTGCTCTCCAAATTTCTTGCTGTGGTCGAACCAGTAACCTCTTACTTAGTTTGTACTGGACATGTTCTACTGAGCCTTTTGGCTCATACTATTTACAGGCATTCACTTGCAACTTCTCAGTAGCTAAGCTGCTTCCTCATGAGCCCTGGCACTATTGGTATAATTCTGCAGGTGGAAGAATGGTAGGTTTTGGATCTGTGTGACTTTTACCTTTAAGACAACAATGATCAGAATTGGGAATGTGACTGCAGATAACTGAAAAGAGAGGTGAGATGTGTTATAACAAATGCTGTTGATTATAATACCTTGGCCCTGTAGCTTGCGCGTTACTGAGGCGACCCTGCTCATAACTTGCAGATGGTAATTACAAGTTCTTCCACCTAAAAGAACCAGTGTGAACTCACCCTCTGAATGTAGCTGGCTTTACCAGAATCACTTCCTGAGGACACCCATACATGGGCTTTTCAGTATGGAACAGGATTAGGTCACGAAATCCAGGAACAGTACGTATTAGCCTTGTAGGATATAATGTGACTGGTTTGGCCCAACGCTGTTGTAAGTCTGATGCAGAAAGTAGTGTGTGGGAGCTGCTGTCAGGTGTAATTAGTGGTATGTCATGCACTTTCAATCATATGAACTTCCTTGGAGTTCCTTATGCCACTGGGGAGGAATTGATTACAAAGTACTTCAACCAGTATTCTTTACACGTCAATAGTATTTGTATTGGAATGTGTGATGGGGCTGCACCCTGGGTTATGTCAATATCAGAAGCACGGTAATACAAGGGTAAGGAATCCACTAGTGTTGCTAACAATTCCAGAGGTGTCAGTAATCCTTTCTGAACTCTCTATAGTCCCTTGAGAAACCATCCCAGTGGCAAGAGTGCTGGGGTTACGTGCTGACAGGTAGCTTGAATGAGTGCTTCCAGCATTTAAGCAGCGTCAATGTGAGCACCAGTGGTTCTGTTTGTGAGTGTTCTAAGGAGCCTAGTAATGGTCATCTGGGAGCTAATAACATCCAATCAGATCCCAATAAGGCCTAAGCCTGGGTTCACGATGTTATTGTCTCCTGAAAGTGAAACACTAATGTGGCAGTCAAAGTACCACACTGCCAAATACTGTATTATGAACTATGTCTTTCTCTAGGCTTGCTAATTGAGTGGTACATAACTTGATACTTTTCTGATCATCCTCTATGTGTTTCTGTCTAACTGGTATAAAACAGAGCTTACCTTTTAATGGGTCTTCTGTATCAGCTACACCAAGAACTGTTTTCAAAATGTGCTCTCCTGCATCAATCCAACCACTCTTCTGCTGATGCGAGATTTGCGGTAAGTGTTTTGTTTTCTGACAGACTTGTGCACCAAGGCATTCGGAGGAAGACCATAACAATCAATATTCTGCTCAAGTGTTGTTCGTCACCAGTTCATCCCGAATCATGAGTTTTAGCTTGCCAAAGGTTTCATCCAGTTTCCAAGTTGTTTTTTTCACTGCCCACATCCTTAATACCCATATATGGTTGGACAATACTACATCTGATTGCTGGATGAGCAGTACGCAGCTAACCAATGTACATCTGATGTACCTTAAGGCCCCCCATCACTGTCACTGTGTTAATACCTCTTGGTCTCTGAATTCCCCTTTCCTCAAGTGGTGCTGCCATCTATCATCCTTGGCTTGCATTGTGTCTGGCCCATACCCTAGAGGAAGACGTAACCTTCAGTCAGTTTGCTAGGTCACCCTGTGACAGTGCATACGAAGACATATGAGTAACTGCAGGGGTAATTTGCCCATTTCTTTGGGCTTTATCTCTCCCCTCCACAATTTTGCTCCCTTCCATTGAGAAAGCTGCCGGTAATTGAGGCAGGACTAAAGGAGCACTCTTAAATGGATGAACTCACCATATTTCCGTCACAGTGCTTCCAGTTGGAAACTGTGATTTAACATTGATTGGGGATGCCACTTCAATCACGTGATAGGTCTCCTGGTATTGTGTAATGAATCTCTTTGTCTTCTCTCTTGGAGCATACGAGTTGGTCAACATCAGCCATTGCCAAATGAGGTAATTGGGCACATTGGCCTTGCTCTGTGTGTGTGCCTTATTGTCATTCCAAGGCTTTCATATTTATCTTCTATGTCTAGCGCAATATACCGCTTACTCTTTTAGCAAAATTATGGATGGCAGACACATCCTCCCTGTTGGTTAGTCTGTATAATTTAAAAGCATCATCCATCCACAGACTACCACACATGGTGATAATCCTGTGCTCTGATGCACCTTTGAGTTGTATGCTGCTACCACATGTGACAGTAGTGTCCCAGTCACTATGGTGACTATTTACATAACAACATTTCTCCTATGGTCCTATGCACTCAGGCTGTCTTCCCATTTGCTTGTGGACACAGTGCACCTTTCTGCAACTTTTGAATCCATAAGTATCGACATAACAGTTTCATCAGCTCAGTCATGAAATTGTTACTCTGGTCAGTTATCATGACACCAGATATCCTGATTTTCGCATTGCCTGATCTGCTGTTTTTGCTTGCTGACTGGGCACATCAATCATAGATAAATAACTCAACAGTAAACAGTTATGGTCAGAACATATTGATTCTCCACCAATGTATGTCTAAAGGTTCTAAGAATATCCGTACTAACCATTTGGAATGGTCTATTGGTGTCTGGAATCTCTGAAAAGGAATTCACTGATGACTAAGCTCTTCTCTTGGTAAACAGGGTATGCTGTTTGTTCCTTGTCGTGGTTGAGTGATTTCCACTAATAATTTTCCGCAGTGTGTTGCTCAGCAATTTAATGACATCCATGCCATGGTAAGGTAGAATCTTGGGCCTGCTTCAACACCTCATCACATATAATTGCCGGCATGACTATATGCCAGCCACACTTTGTTTGTTTATATGAGGGTCATTTGGAAAGTGAAGAACATTTCGTTTTGACACATGACTGCATCCCCCTGTCCCCCCACCACCACCACTGCTGACCAACCATTGACCTTGGTAGACATTCGCTTCAGTTTGATGGCAGATACAAACCAATACTGTTGTTTACTGCTTAGCTGTGCAACTTTAAAATAAGTGACAAAAATGACAGTCCCACTAAGTGTGAGGCGTGCTGGGTAATCCATTTTTTAAATATGTGAAACGTATGACCCATTGAAATTTATAGACAGATAACTCAGGATTATGGTTATGTGATGAACAAAGTATCAGTTGGGTGTTGGGGTACCATGTTTAATAGCAGATGGAAGAATATACACAATGAAGATCGCTCTGGCTGGCGCTCAGTGGTAGTTGATGGACTCAGAGCAAAGACTCAAACAAAAATCCAAGAAGACAGGTGTTTCACATTAATGGACTGCCCTTATTCTTTCCAGACATTTCAAGAACTGCGTTGTATGAAATTAATAGTGCAGATCTGAGCTATAAAAAAGGGTGTGCCAGGTGGGTTTCTCGCATTTTGTCAGATGAACGCAAAACCAAACGAATGGCAGCTGGATTGACTTTTCTCAGTCGCTATGAAAAGGATGGTGACGAATTTTTGAATCACACTGTTACTAGTGATGAGACATGGATATCACGTTTCACACCAGACACAAAGTGCCAATCAGTGGAATGGCATCAATCACAATCCCCAACAAAAACGAATAAAGAAAAACAACTTTTGAGCACCAGAAAAATGATTACTATTTTTTGATCATAAGTCAGACATGCCCAACTTTCAAAAGTGAAAAATCAGGAGAATTTTAGCGGTGTACTATTGTGAATTACAACACATCCCTGACCATTAAAGTTGCAATAATTCAATAACTGCAACAATTCAATTACATTTGCTTTATTATTTACATGCAAATACTAAATAATGGACATACCTGAGCCTTCGGACTGTATAATTTATCATTCAACATGCTGAACAATATGAATGATGAGTTCTGCAGGTTTCTTTGGATTCACACACATTCAAATTAAGCACTCTCATGAGAACTACAGTTTGAAATTACGATCCGAGGAAACAAATTAATGTATATTAGATTTCTGTTTTGACATTAGCACAGTTTTTGCATGAATAAATCACTGTTAAATGATCACACGTTTTCATTTCGTAATACAACTCATATTTGCATGGCATCTTGTATCTGTAAGACATCTTTTCCAAATTTAAATCAATTTTACACAGGATGTACATGTTAGACTTAGCAAATAATCTGAATAGTTTATCAGTCTGTATTTGTCTGATTATGGTAGTTACTTACTTAGCACACCCGTAGCTAACTTAGCCTTCTTCAAAAACTCTGGACTAAATTTCTGCTCAAAGCACATGCCTTTTTGAACTGATTTTAAAATCAAAAATTTGTCCAAAGATGTTTATGAAAGCATGGACCTGAACTGAGGTTTGGTCTTTGTAACTGTGCTAAAAACTCTCTCACATTTCGCATTACTAAATTTAGGGGAAATCCCCTAACTTGGCAACACTGCTTTTTAGACACAAGAATACTAATCACTTTGCTTGGAACAACTATCGACTACTCCTTGTCCACGATAACTTTACGATTGCGCTGGTGCTACCAGAAGCGGAGGAAATTGGTACTAGCTGAAAGATACTCATTTGTCTCCGAACGCTGCCAACGAAAAGTTCCTTACTTCCTTGTAGATACGAAGCGCGAGCTATGCCTACTGCCGCTCTCGACAGTCACCGCACCAACCTACCAAGTTAACATACACTCCTGGAAATTGAAATAAGAACACCGGGAATTCATTGTCCCAGGAAGGGGAAACTTTATTGACACATTCCTGGGGTCAGATACATCACATGATCACACTGACAGAACCATAGGCACATAGACACAGGCAACAGAGCATGCACAATGTCGGCACTAGTACAGTGTATATCCACCTTTCACAGCAATGCAGGCTGCTATTCTCCCATGGAGACGATCATAGAGATGCTGGATGTAGTCCTGTGGAACGGCTTGCCATGCCATTTCCACCTGGCGCCTTAGTTGGACCAGCGTTCGCAGTGGACGTGCAGACCGCGTGAGACGACGCTTCATCCAGTCCCAAACATGCTCAATGGGGGACAGATCCGGAGATCTTGCTGGCCAGGGTAGTTGACTTACACCTTCTAGAGCACGTTGGGTGGCACGGGATACATGCGGACGTGCATTGTCCTGTTGGAACAGCAAGTTCCCTTGCCGGTCTAGGAATGGTAGAACGATGGGTTCGACGACGGTTGGGATGTACCGTGCACTATTCAATGTCCCCACGACGATCACCAGAGATGTACAGCCAGTGTAGGAGATCGCTCCCCACACCATGATGCCGGGTGTTGGCCCTGTGTGCCTCAGCAGTATGCAGTCCTGATTGTGGCGCTCACCTGCACGGCGCCAAACACGCATACAACCATCATTGGCACCAAGGCAGAAGCGACTCTCATCGCTGAAGACGACACATCTCCATTCGTCCCTCCATTCACGCCTGTCGCGACACCACTGGAGGCGGGCTGCACGATGTTGGGGCGTGAGCGGAAGACGGCCTAACGGTGTGCGGGACCGTAGCCCAGCTACATGGAGACGGTTGCGAATGGTCCTCGCCAATACCCCAGGAGCAACAGTGTCCCTAATTTCCTGGGAAGTGGCGGTGCGGTCCCCTACGGCACTGCGTAGGATCCTACGGTCTTGGCGTGCATCCGTGCGTCGCTGCGGTCCGGTCCCAGGTCGACGGGCACGTGCACTTTCCGCCGACCACTGGCGACAACATCTATGTACTGTGGAGACCTCACGCCCCATGTGTTGAGCAATTCGGCGGTACGTCCACCCGGCCTCCCGCATGCCCACTATACGCCTCGCTCAAAGTCTGTCAACTGCACATACGGTTCACGTCAACACTGTCGCGGCATGCTGCCAGTGTTAAAGACTGCGATGGAGCTCCGTATGCCACGGCAAACTGGCTGACACTGACGGTGGCGGTGCACAAATGCTGCGCAGCTAGCGCCATTCGACGGCCAACACCGCGGTTCCTGGTGTGTCCGCTGTGCCGTGCGTGTGATCATTGCTTGTACAGCCCTCTCGCAGTGTCCGGAGCAAGTGTGGTGGGTCTGTCACACCGGTGTCAATGTGTTCTTTTTTCCATTTCCAGGAGTGTAGATTAGTAGCAGGATTTTCAAATAGAAAGGAAAGTATTGAAACTGCACTGAAAAACCGGAGATCGGGAGAAAGAAGAAAAATCAGGAGTCTCCCACTTAAATCGGGAGAGTTGGCACGTCTGATAAGGGTATCCTGCTTATAGATAACATGCATGGAAGTGAGACAACAAAAACAGCAGCCTATTGTTAGATGCCTCAATGAATTAAAAACAAGCAAAATGGAATGCTAACCAGTGGAGTCCTCTTCCTACATGATAACACATGCTACAAGAGTGGGCTCGACACAAGACTTGTTGGAGCAGTTTCAGTAGAAAATGTTTCAGTAACCACCATACAGTGCAGTCTTAGCTCCAAGTGATTATCACTTATTCCCCAATTGAAATTTTTTTTTGAGTTGACAACTCTGCAGAAGTGATGACAAACTTAAAGGAGCTGTTAATCAATGGTTCAATAACTTGAGGGTGACTGAGTATGCTGAAGGCATAGCAAAGCTGGTAAAATGGTAAAACAAGTGCCTAAATTTGAACAGTGACTATGTAGAAAAGTAGCTTGGGTATCAAATTGTATGTAAGATATACTTATCAAATAAAAATTTTTTTAGTAAAAAAAGTTCTTTCTGAATGACCCTCATACAAAATCCCATTGTCATCACAGAACTGAGATTCTTACAAATTTCTCACAGTTTTGGTCAGCATCATTCATCTGCAAGAGTGCCAACATGTTCCATCAATTGCACCTTATGATTTGGGCCGTTGACATTACTGTGCATTTCCTGGGGTGGTGTTTGACTTCAAAGTCAAATTCACTAAACCATGAAACCCATTAGGTCAATGGCTAATTAGATTTATAAGAATCACAAGCCATTAATGAAATGTGATCCACTATAACTTTGAAGCACCTGTTGTAAAAGTAACAACTAAAATATGTGGTATTGTAAATCAGGCTAAGCATCTCCTTTTCTGTGCTTGTTTAATTCTCTACCTTATTTAGTTCTCTGGAAGTGTAGGCTAGAGGGTGCTCTGCTCAGTCTAGTTCCTGATTTAATATACATCCTAAGACATGACTTCCCCCCATGTACCATGGACCTTGCCGTTGGTGGGGAGGCTTGCGTGCCTCAGCAATACAGATAGCCGTACCGTAGGTGCAACCACAATGGAGGGGTATCTGTTGAGAGGCCAGACAAACACGTGGTTCCTGAAGAGGGGCAGCAGCCTTTTCAGTACTTGCAGGGGCAACAGTCTGGATGATTGACTGATCTGGCCTTGTAACACTAACCAAAACGGCCTTGCTGTGCTGGTACTGCGAATGACTGAAAGCAAGGGGAAACTACAGCCGTAATTTTTCCCGAGGGCATTCAGCTTTACTGTATGGTTAATGATGATGGCGTCCTCTTGGGTAAAATATTCTGGAGGTAAAATAGTCCCCCATTCGGATCTCTGGGCGGGGACTACTCAAGAGGAAGT
Organism: Schistocerca gregaria; assembly: GCF_023897955.1. Taxonomy (NCBI): domain Eukaryota; kingdom Metazoa; phylum Arthropoda; class Insecta; order Orthoptera; family Acrididae; genus Schistocerca; species Schistocerca gregaria. Next base: position 551,238,456 of record NC_064923.1, read on the forward strand.
TGTTATCAGGAGAAAGAAAACTGGCATTCTACGGATTGGGGCGTGGAATGTCAGATCCCTTGATCGGGCAGGGAGGTTAGAAAATTTAAAAAGGGAAATGGATAGGTTAAAGTTAGATATAGTGGGAATTAGTGAAGTTCGGTGGCAGGAGGAACAAGACTTTTGGTCAGGCGAATGCAGGGTTATAAATACAAAGTCAAATAGGGGTAATGCAGGAGTAGGTTTAACAATAAATAAAAAAAATAGGAATGCGGGTAAGCTACTACAAACAGCATAGTGAACGCATTATTGTCGCCAAGACAGACACAAAGCCCACGCCTACTACAGTAGTACAATCTTATATGACATCTAGCTCTGCAGATGACGAAGAAATTGAAGAAATGTATGACGAAATAAAAGAAATTATTCAGATAGTGAAGGGAGATGAAAATTTAATAGTCGTGGGTGACTGGAATTCGGTAGTAGGAAAAGGGAGAGATGGAAACGTAGTAGGTGAATATGGATTGGGGCTAAGAAATGAAAGAGGAAGCCCCCTGGTAGAATTTTGCACAAAGCACAACTTAATCATAGCTAACACTTGGTTCAAGAATCATAAAAGAAGGTTGTGTATATGGAAGAAGCCTGGAGATACTGACAGATTTCAGATAGATTATATAATGGTAAAACAGAGATTTAGGAACCAGGTTTTAAATTGTAAGACACTTCCAGGGCAGATGTGGACTCTGACCACAATCTGTTGGTTGTGAACTGTAGATTAAAACTGAAGAAACTGCAAAAAGGTGGCAATTTAAGGAGATGGGACCTGGATAAACTGACTAAATCAGAGGTTGTACAGATTTTCAGGGAGAGTGCAAGGGAACAATGGCAGGAATGGGAGAAAGAAATACAGTAGAAGAAGAATGGGTAGCTTTGAGGGATGAAGTAGTGAAGGCAGCAGAGGATCAAGTAGGTAAAAAGACGAGGGCTAGTAGAAATCCTTGGGCAACAGAAGAAATATTGAATTTAATTGATGAAAGGAGAAAATATAAAAATGCAGTAAATGAAGCAGGCAAAAAGGAATAAAAACGTCTCAAAAATGAGATCGACAGAAAGTGCAAAGTGGCTAAGCTGGGATGGCTAGAGGATAAATGTAAGGATGTACAACCTTACCTCACTAGGGGTAAGATAGATACTGCCTACAGGTAAATTAAAGAGACCTTTGGAGAAAAGAGAACCATTTGTATGGATATTAAGAGCTCAGATGGAAACCCAGTTCTAAGCAAAGAAGGGAAAGCAGAAAGGTGGAAGGAGTCTATAGAGGGTCTATACATGGGCGATGTACGTGAGGAATGTTATAGAAAGGGAAGAGGATCTAGATGAAGATGGATTGGGAGATATGTTACTGCGTGAAAAGTTTGACAGAGCACTGAAAGACCTAAGTCGAAAGAAGGCCCCGGGAGTAGACAACATTCCATTAGAACTACTGACGGCCTTGGGAGAGCCAGTCCTGACAAAACTCTACCATCTGGTGAGCAAGATGTATGAGACAGGCAAGATACCCTCAGACTTCAAGAAGAATATAATAATTCCAATCCCAAAGAAAGCAGGTGTTGACAGATGTGAAAATTACCGAACTATCAGTTTAATAAGTCACGGCTGCTAAATACTAATGCGAATTCTTTACAGATGAATGGAAAAACTGGTAGAAGCCGACTTAGGGGAAGATCAATTTAGATTCCGTAGAAAAGTTGGAACACGTGAGGCAATACTGACCCTATGACTTATCTTAGAAGCTAGATTCAGGAAAGGCAAAACTATGTTTCTAGCATTTGTAGACTTAGAGAAAGCTTTTGACAATGTTGACTGGAATACTCTCTTTTAAATTCTGAAGGTGCAGGGAAAGGCTATTTACAATTTGTATAGAAACCAAATGGCAATTATAAGAGTTGAGGGGCATGAAAGGGAAGCAGTGATTGGGAAGGGAGTGAGACAGGGTTGTAGCCCCTCCCTAATGTTATTCAGTCTGTATATTGAGCAAGCAGTGAAGGAAACAAAAGAAAAGTTCTGGGTAGGTATTAAAATCCATGGAGAAGAAATAAAAACTTTGAGGTTCGCCGATGACATTGTAATTCTGTCAGAGACAACAAAGGACTGGGAAGAGCAGTTGAACAGAATGGATAGTGTCTTGAAAGGTGGATATAAGATGAACATCAACAAAAGCAAAATGAGGATAATGGAGTTTAGTGTAATTAAGTCGGGTGGTGCTGGGGGTATTAGATTAGGAAATGAGACACTTAAAATAGTGAAGGAGTTTTGCTATTTGGGGAGCAAAATAACTGATGACAGTCGAAGTAGAGAAGATATAAAATGTAGACTGGCAATGGGAAGGAAAGTGTTTCTGAAGAAGAGAAGTTTGTTAACATCAAGTATTGATTTAAGTGTCAGGAAGTCGTTTCTGAAAGTATTTGTGTGAAGTGAAGCCATGTATGGAAGTGAAACATGGATGATAAATAGTTTAGACAAGAAGAGAATAGAAGCTTTTGAAATGTGGTGCTGCACAAGAATGCTGAAGATTAGATGGGTAGATCACATAACTAATGAGGAGGTGTTGAATAGGATTGGGGAGAAGAGAAGTTTGTGGCACAACTTGACTAGAAGAAGGGATTGGTTGGTAGGACATGTTCTGAGGCATAAAGGGATCACCAATTTAGTATTGGAGGGCAGCGTGGAGGGTAAAAATCGTAGAGGGAGACCAAGAGATGAATACACCAAGCAGATTCAGAAGGATGTAGGTTGCTGTAGGTACTGGGAGATGAAGAAGCTTGCACAGGATAGAGTAGCATGGAGAGCTGCATCAATCCAGTCTCAGGACTGAAGACCACAACAACAAGAAGACATGACTGTTGGTATCATGAGATAATCTAAATTATTTCTGATAGTCCAGGGAAGTGAGGGTAGAACTAATGGTCAATAAGTCCTTTAACGCCACAAAGGCTTATTCTCAGTGCAGGGTCTAGTGAAACTTTATTCCTTCTCGAACAACGTGTGAAAGATCTCACAACTTATGCAAATTTTGGATCAAACTTCCTGTAATAATTAGCCAAACCTAAAAAGGACTGCAACTCGTTTTCTGTGGAAGTGAGAAATTACTACATGGCTTGTACGAGCTGGTGGTACACTCACACACCATCCAGTCAGATAATGTGGCCCAAGTAGCAAACTTAAAATAAGACAAAATGACATGTTCCAAACTTTGCATCAGCTGTGCTGCTCGTAATCAGTTAAAGACATCATTTAAACATAAACATTCTCTGGGATGCCATTAGAAGACATTATAGTCTTATCCAGGTGTACCATACATTGGTTTGGTCTTAGACCCTCTAGCACTCTGTCTAGGAGGTGTTCATACATTGCTGGCACATTCTTTGATCACAGTGGCATCGGGCTGTATTGTCAGTGACCAGATATAACCATAAATACAGTCTTGGCTCAATCCTTTGGCACTACCTCCAACTAATGGTACCCACTTTGAAAACATCCATGCCCAAACATTGATCTGAATTCCACTAATCATAACAATTATAAGCATTATTCCTACTACTGGGAGTCACTCCCTCTTCCTCCCTCCTCACCCCGCAGGGGTTGGTACTCTTCTTTATAATCCCCCCATGGAGCTGTTAATTCATCGCTGGTTGGAGGTGACATGGAACTCACTTTGATTTTCTGTATAATGGCAGTTCATTTCCAATGTGGAAACTATGCTGCAGTACTAGCATAGCTGTTGGTGTGCCCGGAAGTTCAAAAAATTCTGCACATTCCTTAAACAACTTTTTCATCCCCTCCATATGGCTTCTTTGCAAATGTGATGCTTTTATCTATAGTGCTGTTAAATTGATAGACTGGCCTTTGCTTAGAGTATTCTATATTAAAATCCCTGGTTAACTGTTCTTCCTCCAGTATGTCTAGGTTGACTATCAGTGCACCCCGTGATAACTCTACTTCCATTAGACAAAAATTGTCCATTCTGACAGACGATAGCCAGCTTCTGCCAACCTCCTGCATGTACGATAAACTAAAATGTGTAAAACACTGAGTCTTGTCCATTTCCTTATTTTCTGCTAAGGATCTAACTGTACACTCACTCACTCACTCACTCACTCACTGGTCATACCGGACTCGAGAGTCCATTAGCGCAGCAACGTATTTTCGCTATCTGTCCCTGTCTTGGGCTTTTTCCTTCCATTCACCTTCAATACCTAGGCTCCTCAAATCAGCCTTCACATTTTCCTCCCATCTATGCCTCAGTCTCCCCACAGGACGTTTTCCTTCTAGGTGCCCTACCAGTACTCTGCACGCTGCCCTCCCCTCACCCATTCGAGCTACGTGACCCGCCCCTCGCAGCCTACATGATTTAATAATACTGATTATGTCAGGGCTTGAATAGAGTTTGTGAACCCCTTTGTTATGCAGTTTTCGCCACTCTCCGCTAATGTCATCCTTTTTGCTCCGAAATATTTCCTCAAAATTTTGTTTTCAAATACTCGAAACGGCTTTTCATTTTGAACAGTGGGAGACCAAGTCTCACATCCATACAGCATAACTGGTAGAACAGGAAATACTAATTGGCAAATCTGCTCCTACATGTAATCCTGTACTTTTCAGTATTCTATCCCAGAAGCTGATTCTAAAGGATTGACAGTAATACCCAGACAGAATGAGGTCCCATCTAGTTTTCCCAGATCATGATGTTTACAGAAAATCCAGCAAGAGAATGGCATCATAGGTGTTGGAAACTCAAGGAAGTACTTCCATGCAGGTCTGGAATTCTTTACCCACCCACAAACTCTTCAATGCTGAACTGAGTATGTGAGTATTCCTCTCATCCATGCCGCTTAACCTACGATGAAGCAGATTTAGATTTGGTAATCCAAGCATACTTTGACTTGCTGTAAATACTTGTATTCCTGTACCCAATAAAAATTTACACACCCTTCCTCCTATATAGTTGGTGTCACAGTAATCTGCCACTAATTCTGCATATGCATCTCGTGGCTCACATTTATTTGGAATGCTGCACACCGGCTGCACCATTCCCTACTGGCAAAATTCTGGTATATTTTGAAGTTGAGAATTTCATGTTCACTACCAAGTCCATGCTTATCCTAACGCAGTGATACAAAAACCGTTTCATTCCTATTAGCAAGTTCAAGGTAATGTACTTCCCAAAATCTGAACAGCTACTAAACATGGATTGTTCTTAAATGAAAATCCTCGCCACACTACTAAGTTTATCAGTGTCTAATGCACTCATGTTTCTGATCACTGATCTGCTCACTAAGCCATGCAGAATTACTGCCTTTTCTCAAAAACAAAAGTACTTAAAAACCTGTACTTTCTAAAAAAAAAAAAAAAGAAACACCAGAATAAATATGCCTATATTTTAAAGCACTTCTGAGGCATGTAGTACAACCAAAACCGGAAAATTGTAACTTCCTGTGGAGCTCATACTATACATGACCGTACCATAGAAAGGCTGGGCTCCAACTCTTTTAGACTGCTATACACACTCTCTATCTCCAAGAGAAAAGACATGTGAAGAATACTCTTTTCTAATTGGTCAGTTTTCTTTAAGGTCAATAGAAACATATTATTCTACTGTGCTAGTCCGCACTTTTCATGACTAACCTATCAACAAAAAACACACTTTTGAATTGTACTTTTCCCAAAATAAATATTTAATGTTCTGATATTATATTTATTCTTTACATTATTAACTATTTTTATCTGTATTCAAATTATCTTTCCTTTTACCATAAACATGCTTAATGTATTATGATAAAAAATCCCTGTCATCTGCACTCACAATGTTTTAAAAATTTCTCAGACCACATTCACACATCATTCATACTACTAAAAACATACACAATACTGTACAAACATAAATAAACAAAAAAGCCTTCCAGAAATAAACAGAACAATTCACAAAAACATTCTTTGGCCTGTTTCTTGAATATCTGTCCACTACTGTACGTCTGGTGGATGAAGCTTCAGACCATCTGTCACTGTGCATGCATGAGTCATTTTCCCAATACACAGGCTCCAGACATGTGTGATGTAAAGGCATCCCCTACAGTTACACAGTTTTTTTCCAAAAATTTTAGAAGTATACAAAATTATCGATCCTGACTTACAATTTTAAATCTCGCCAAAAATTCTCATTCTTATAGACTAAAATTACAAATTTCTGACTCCGGACTTGGCAGTCTACAACCAACCTAACCTATTCTTTCAATTTCTTGATGAAAAATAATTTCTTACTAAAAAAATGATACAAATTTTCAACATTATAATAACTTTTTCATGAAAGTCTTATGAAGTTACCATGTTTTTTTTCTTTTTTTATTTAAAGGCATTGTGATCTGTGTCCTTCCATTTAATAATAGTATTTTATCCTACCGTAGCACAAGCACATCACCGTAGTCATCACAACATTGTCCCTGAACCCATACTTTCTTTACATGCATCCCAACACACAATTGCTTGTTATTACAAGAAATTATTTACAAATATTATATTTAATTAACCTTGACTTCAAATTGAAAGCAAAACGTAAACTTTCTCTGTACTTTAACTCAGCTGGAGAAAATTTAATTGCAAAACCACATTTCACATCAATCAATTATTTACAAACATTTTATAATACATAGTTACCACTTAGGGCTAGTAAAAATCCTTGGGTGACAGAAGAAACATTGAATTTAATTGATGAAAGGAGAAAATATAAAAATGCAGTAAATGAAGCAGGCAAAAAGGAATACAAACGTCTCAAAAATGAGATCGACAGGAAGTGCAAAATGGCTAAGCAAGCATGGCTAGAGGACAAATGTAAAGATGTAGAGACTTATCTCACTAGCGGTAAGATAGATACTGCCTACAGGAAAATTAAAGAGACCTTTGGAGAAATGAGAACCACTTGTATGAATATCAAGAGCTGAGATGGAAACCCAGTTCTAAGCAAAGAAGGGAAAGCAGAAAGGTGGCAAGAGTATATAGAGGGACTATACAAGGGTGATGTACTTGAGGGCAATGTTATATAAAGGGAAGAGGATGTAGATAAAGATGAAATGGGAGATATCATACTGAGTGAACAGTTTGATAGAGCACTGAAAGACCTAAATCGAAACAAGGCCCTGGGAGTAGACAACATTCCATTAGAACTACTGACAGCCTTGGGAGAGCCAGCCCTGACAAAACTCTACCATCTGATGAGCAAGGTGTATGAGACAGGCGAAATACCCTCAGACTTCAAGAAGAATATAATAATTCCAATCCCAAAGAAAGCAGGCGTTGACAGATGTGAACATTACCGAACTATTAGTTTAATCAGCCATGGCTGCAAAATACTAACGCGAATTCTTTACAGATGAATGGAAAAACTAATAGAAGCCGATCTCGGGGAAGATCAGTTTAGATTCTGTAGAAATGTTGGAACACGTGAGGCAATACCGACCCTATGACTTATCTTAGAAGCTAGATTAGGAAAACGCAAACCTAAGTTTCTAGCATTTGTAGACTTGGAGAAAGCTTTTGACAATGTTTACTGGAATACTCTCTTTCAAATTCTGTAGGTGGCAGGGGCGAAATGCAGGGAGCGAAAGGCTATTTACAATTTGTACAGAAAGCAAATGGCAGTTATAAGAGTCGAGGGGTATGAAAGGGAAGCAGTGGTTGGGAAGGGAGTGAGACAGGGTTGTAGCCTCTCCCCGTTGTTATTCAATCTGTATATTGAGAAAGCAGCAAAGGAAACAAAAGAAAAATTCGGAGTAGGTATTAAAATCCATGGAGAAGAAAAAAAAAACTTTAAGGTTCGCTGATGACATTGTAATTCTGTCAGAGACAGCAAAGGACTGAGAAGAGCAGTTGAACGGAATGGACAGTGTCTTGATGGAAGGATATAAGATGAACATCAACAAAAGCAAAATGAGGATAATGGAACATAGTCAAATTAAGTCAGATGATGCTGAGGGAATTAGATTAGGAAATGAGACACTTAAAGTAGTAAAGGAGTTTTACTATTTGGGGAGCAAAATAAATGGTTGGTTGGTTTGTGGGATTAAAGGGACCGAACTGCTACAGTCATTGGTCCCTTTTTCTAAAACTTTAAAACATCCACATAGAATAAAAACGAACAACAGAAAAGATGACAGATGACGCAGGACAAGGAAGACAGACAGAGATCAGACAAAAGGAATTAAAATCACACAGTGTGTGACAGTGGTTGGCCAACCATAGAGACAAAAAAAGGAAAAGCCAGCTACCGAGAAACACATTAAAAACTCAATCTAAAATCGTAGGCCAAAGGCTAGACTCAACATAAATAAACATAACAAACACTCAGATTAAGGGATAAAAAACCCCTGCCCGAATAAAATGAAAAACTAAGCCTGCCGCCTGATTAAAACGCAAAACTAAGCCAACCATGGCAGTGTCATTTGTTAAAAGGGCAAGGAGCATGTCAGGCAGTGTGAACAACTGCCGAATAAAACAAAATGTGGACCACTCTCAAAACGGATCCGCAGCAACATAAAGGTGGGTCCTCACGTCGCAATAAGTGGCCGTGCGTCGTCTGTGTATGCCCGATGCGCAGCTGGCAAAGGACAACAGACTCCTTGCGAGAGACGCGCAAGGAGTAGTGCCACAGACCGGTATCCTCCTTAATGGCCCGAAGTTTGTTTGGTGAAGGCAGGACGCGCCATTCAGTGTCCCAAAGTTCCAAAACTTTGCGGTGTAAGACAGCTTTCAAATTAGTTTCCAGGAGGCCAATGTCCAGAGTCGGTTCACTGGTGGCATGTTTGGCCAGGTGGTCAACATGTTCATTGCCCAGGATGCCCACATGACCAGGGGTCCACACAAAGACCACAGAGCGGCCGCAATGCGCAGGAGTATGGAGGGACTCCTGGACAGCCACCACCAGACGAGAGCGAGGTAAGCACTGGTCGACAGCTCGTAAACCGTCAGTATAAACAACACCAGAGCCCTGATACGTGGCAAGGATGGACAGAAATCGGTGGCGGAAGTCCTCTGGAGGAACTGAATCCTTCGGGCCCTGTGCCAATCCGAGCCGAAGGCAATGGTGGGGCGCACACCACGTGGGTATACACAGAAGGGCCCGGAAAGGAGGCAGAAGAGGGGAAACGCCAAGCCCGGAGAGAAGGTCTTTGACACACACTGCGATCGTACAACCCAACCGGGGCCGACATTCTGGGATACAGACAACCGACTGTGGGAGCAGGAGACGATAATTAGGATGCCCAGGCAAGCTACAAACATGGGTAGCATAAGCGGCCAGTAAATGTTGGCGCCATAACCACAGTGGAGGGACACCTGCCTCCACATGTATGCTGTCCACAGGGCTGCTCGGGAAAGCACCAGTGGAAGTCGAATCCCACTGTGAAGGATTGGGTCCAGCATTGGCAACGCAGATGGGGATGCTGAACCATAAGCCAGGCTCCCATCATCCAGACGGGACTGGACTAACGCCTGGTAGAGCCGTAAGAGGTTAGAGCGGTCGGTGCCCCAGCTGCTGTGGCTCAAGAATCGCAGAGCATTAAGATGTCGCCAACACATCTGTTTAAGCTGCCGAATATGTGGGAGCCAAGTCAACTGGGCATCAAAAACCACACCCAAAAATCGATGTGTCTCCAACACATCAAGAAGTTCGCCGGCAAGATAAAGCTGTGGCTCAGGGTGAACTGTTCGTCGGCGGCAGAAATGCATAACGCAGGTCTTGGCAGCCGAAAACTGGAGGCCATGCGCTACCGCCCATGACTGCACCTTGCGGATAGCGCCCTGCAGCTGTCGTTAGCAGCTGCTATGCCAATGGAGCTATATTAGTGGCAGAAGTTGTCAGCATACAAGGACGCTGAGACAGACGTTCCCACCGCCGCAGCGAGCCCGTTAATTGCAATTAAAAACAGGCAGACACTTAAAACAGATCCCTGTGGCATCTCGTTCTCCTGAACTCGGGAGGAACTATTGGAGGCCGTGACTTGCACGTGGAAGGTTCGATGCGACGGAAAATTTCGGTTGAAAATAGGCAGTGGACCGCGAAGACCCCAACCATGAAGCGTAGAGAGGATGTGATGGTGCCATGTCGTATCGTACGCCTTCCGCATGTCGAAAAACACAGTGACGAGGTGCTGACAGTGGCCAAAGGCCGTACGGATGGCTGACTCCTGGCTCACCAGATTGTCGGCGGCAGAGCGGCCTTTACGGAACCCACCCTGAGACAGAGCCAGAAGGCCCCAAGACTCCAGTACCCAACTCAACTGCCGGCTCACCATGTGTTCGAGCAACTTGCAAAACACGTTGGTGAGGCTAATGGGGCGGTAGCTGTCCACCTCCAAAGGGTTCTTGCCAGGTTTCAAAACGGGGATAACAATACTTTCCCATCATTGCGATGGAAACTCATCCTCGACACAGATTCGGTTGTAAAGGTCGAGGAGGTGTCGCTGGCAGTCCACTGAGAGGTGTTTCAGCATCTGACAGTGGACATGATCTGGCCCGGGAGCTGTATTAAGGCAAGCGGCTAGGGCACTGTGAAATTCCCACTCAGTGAGTGGGACATTATAGGATTCAGGATGGCGCGTGTGAAATGAGAAGCTCCTATGTTCCAGTCGCTCTTTAATGGAGCGGAAAGCCAGTGGGTAATTCACAGATGCAGAACTGAGAGCAAAATGGACTGCTAAGCGGTTGGCAATTATGTCGGAGTCAGTACAAATTGCCCCATTCAGTGACATCGCAGGGATGCTGACAGGGGTCCGATAACCATAGAGGCGTCTAATCTTTGCCCAGACCTGCGATGGAGAGACATGGAGGCCAATGGTGGAAACATACCGTTCCCAGCACTCCTGCTTGTGTTGGCGAATGATGTGGTGGGCCCGCGCATGGAGCCGTTTAAAGGCGATGAGGTTTTCTAAAGATGGATGCTGTTTGTGACCCTGGAGCGCCTGCCTGCAATCTTTAATTGCCTCGGCGATCACAGGCGACCACCAAAACACAGTCCTCCGCCGAGGGGACCCATAAGAACGGGGAAAGGCAGATCCTTCAGCAGTAACAATGCCGTTGGTGACCGAGTGAACCACCGCATCAATGGCTTCATTAGAAAAAGACTCAGTAGCGGAAATGGAGGAGAACAAGTCCCAGTCAGCCTTATTCATAGCCCATCTGCAAGGGCGCCCAGAAGAGTGACGTTGTGGCAGCGACAGAAAGACCAGAAAGTGATCACTACCACACAGGTCGTCACGCACACTCCATTGGACAGACAGTAAGAGGCTAGGGCTGCAGGTCGAAAGGTCAATGGCGGAGTACATGCCATGCGCCACACTGAAATGTGTGAAGGCACCATCATTTAAAATGGAAAGGTCGAGCTGTGCCAATCGTGCTCAATGGTGGCGCCTCGACCTGTTGCCACTGACCCACCCCACAGAGGGTTATGGGCGTTGAAGTCGCCCAGGAACAGGAAAGGCAGCGGCAACTGGGCTATAAGCGCAGCCAGGACATGCTGTGGGACATCACCATCCGGTGGAAGATAAAGACTGCATACGGTAACAGCCTCTGGCGTCCACACCCAAACAGCGACAGTCTCTAAAGGTGTTTGCAGAGGGACAGACTCACTGTGAAGGGAGTGAAGGACATAGATGCAGAGACCACCAGATACCCTTTCATAAGCTGCCCGGTTCCTATAATAACCACGATAGCCATGGACGGCGGGAGTTCGCATTGCCGGAAGCCAAGTTTCCTGTAGAATAATACAGACGAGAGGGTAAAGGAGAGAAGTTGTCGGAGCTCAGCAAGATGGTGGAAGAAACCTCTGCAGTTCCACTGGAGGAAGATATTGTCCATGGCTGAGAAAGTCGTGAAGGGACTGGGGAGACAGATTACGCCGCTGGGTCACCTGCTGCCACCGATTGAGCACCTGTGCAAGTGCTATCCATGGTGTCTGAGGGACCAGCGAGATCAAGGCCCTCAGCGGACGCCAGGATCTCTACCTCATCCTCAGACGCAGAGCTCGAAGCGTGCAGTGGGGTCAGTGCCACATAAGTTCTTTGGCCTTAGAGGTCTTTCTCTTGGATTTCTACTGCTGAACCTTGGGTTTCACCAGCTGGGAGGGCTTCACCGATTCAGTCTCCGTGACATAGGAGTATTGCGAAGTCCTACGACCAGCCACTGGTGGGAACTTATGCCACTGTCTGGCGCCATCCTTCCCGCTAGCGGAAGCCTGGGAAGGGAGGGACCCAAGGGACCCCTTACAAGCGAGAGTAGTCAAAGAAGTTGGACGCTTCTCCGGGTGAAAAGTGGAGACGGAAGTCCCCGATGGGTGGGAGGGTGTTGCTCCCAAGGTAGGTGGCGCAGGAGCAACAGGGTGTGTAGAGACCCCCCCCCACAGGCAAGGGGGCAGGAGGAGTTGTAGTGCTCATCGATCCGGCTGGAATTCTCAGAACTAATGGGGCTAGCACAGTTGTTGTAGCAGCTGCGTAGGAAGATGTCATTCTTGCAGGATGTAGTCGGTCCTATTTCCTGTTTGCTCACTATAGGTCAGTCGGTCCAGGGTCTTATATTCCATGATTTTTCGCTCTTTCTGTAACATCCTGCGGTCGGGCAAGCAAGGTGAATGATGCTCCCCACAGTTGACACAGATGGGAGGCAGGGCACATGGAGCATTGGGATATGATGGGCATCCGCAATCTCGACATGTGACGCTGGAAGTACATCGGGAAGACATATGGCCAAACTTCCAGCACCTGAAGTTCTGCATTGGGGGAAGGATATAGGGCTTGACAGCACACCGGTAGACCATCACCTTGACCTTCTCTGGTAACGTATCACCTTCAAAGGCCAAGATGAAGGCGCCGGTAGCAACCTGATTATCCCTCGGACCCCGATGAATGTGCCAGTCGAAATACACACGTAGACGCTCTAAGTTGGCACGCAGCTCGTCATCAGATTGTAAAAGAAGGTCCGTATGGAAAATAATACCCTGGACCATTTTTAAACTCTTATGTGGTGTGATGGTAACGTTAACATCCCCCAACTTGTCACAGGCAAGTAACCTTCGTGACTGGGCAGAGGATGCTGTTATTATCAAAACTGACCCAGAGCGCATTTTGGACAAAACCTCCACCTCCCCAAACTTGTCCTCTAAATGCTCTATGAAGAACTGAGGCTTTGTGGACATGAAAGACTCTCCATCAGCTCTCGTACAAACTAGGAACCGGGGCGAATAATTGTCAGTGCCATCCTGAGACTTACACTCCTCCCACAGTGTGGCCAGGGAGGGGAACGTTTTCGGATCATACTTCTGAGCATTAAATTGAGCCCAAGGACGCTTAGAGACTGCTGCGGCTGGTCACCAGCGAGAGATGATGTACCATGCTTCATTGAGAGTCATCCGCCCTGATGCCACCCACTCCGACCAAGAGCCCTCCCCACGGCCTCCACCAGCCTTAGCAAGGGCCACCTGGCAGGATGGCCATTGCCGGGAGTCCCGATGCCTCAGGGAGATAGGCATCTACTCCTTGGCATACAAGGGGAGTTAATGGGTAGGCATCAGCAGAGCGATTCCTGTGTTGTCAGGGGGCTACAACCAACAGGGTACATGGCGGCCCCACCACAACGGACTGGCTACAGTGCTGGATCTTAGGTGCAAAAATGTCCAAGGTCGTCTTCTCAGCAAAAGGCAACACTCCACAGTGCATAGTGGTACTTGCACCCAGGAAGGTATCCTTGCCCAAGAGATGGAAAATCAGCGGGACAGCATAGTGACGACGAGAAAGCCAGCTAAAGGTCTCAACACACGACAGATACAGTGCACCATGTAAAGCGCCCTTCCCCAATTGGCTCGCTCTTCGGAAGAATTTTGAGATATGGAGGTCAAACCTAAGAGGAGACCATCACATAAGACTGAAACTTTTGAGACTCCTTTCAGTCGCCTCTTATGACAGGCAGGAATACCACAGGCCTATTCTTACCCCCGAACCCGCAGGGGGTAGCAAAATAACTGATGATGGTCAAGTAGAGAGGATATAAAATGTAGACTGACAACGGCAAGGAAAGCGTTTCTGAAGAAGAGAAATTTGTTAACATTGAGTATAGACTTCAGTGTCAGGAAGTCGTTTCTGAAAGTATTTGTATGGAGAGTAGCCATGTATGGAAGTGAAACGTGGACGATAAATAGTTCTGACAAGAAGAGAATAGAAGCTTTAGAAATGTGGTGCTACAGAAGAATGCTGAAGATTAGATGGGTAGATCACATAACTAATGAGAAGGTATTGGGGAGAAGAGGAGCTTGTGGCACAACTTGACTAGAAGAAGGGATCGGTTGGTAGGACACGTTCTGAGGCATCAAGGGATCACCAATTTAGCATTGGAGGGCAGCGTGGAGGGTAAAAATCATAGAGGGAAACCAAGAGATGAGTACACTAAACAGATTCAGAAGGATATAGGCTGCAGTACGTACTGGGAGATGAAGAAGCTTACACAGGCTAGAGTAGCATGGAGAGGTGCATCAAATCAGTCTCAGGACTGAAGACCACAACAACAACAACAGTTACCACTTTTACGTAGTGTCTCTTTGCATGACTTCTTCTTCATATTTTTTTACCACGATTGAACAGAAATCAAAATTTTTTTATTTACAATATATATATATATATATATATATATATATATATATATAATCTCCACATTTATTCATATTTCCTTCATTATAAATGTTCTTCGGCTTTATCCAAGTATATTTTTCGTCATATTTGTTAACGTTCATTACCTAAGTCGCCACTGTATATCCCTTTTCATCAATACAACACACCTTTTCGTGACCACTACACTTTAGTGTTCATCATCAAAATTTCCTTTATTAACTGCACTTGTCACATCCGGTTACTTTCATTTCCCTACATTAACATACTTATGTCGTCACTTCACTTCATTACAATTTGAGCCACATTTCTCTCACCATAAAACTTATTTCATCATAAGGCACCATAATGCCCTCGGATGCTCTCAAACACTTTACGTTCACTGATAGAGAGGAAAATTAAAGATGATAGATTCAGTTCAGAATGACAGAAGACGAAGATTGACAATACGAAAAGCAATTGAAATAGCATTGTCTATAACTTGAGCACTTGGTGTTCGTTAAACACCTAGCATTGCGTAGCTTGCATGTCCTCTGACGCCTCTCTATGATTTCTTGTACCACCTTCATTTCCTCAGGGTCCATTCCCACACCATCCCCATACTCATAAATCTTCCATCCTTCTCCAATGTAATTAGTATACTGGCTACTTCTTCTTAGGTCAAGTTATTTTTTCAAAAAAGTGATACAATCACAACTTTCCCATTTATTTAAATAATTACTACATTTTCATTAAACACTTTGTAGTGGTTAAAGAAATGTACACCAATTAGAATACATAGATCTGGGATTATAAGTAAGTTATGGAGTACTTTCACACAATTTATTTTCACTGGCTACAGAACTTTGTTTTTAACAGATTTTTTAACTTTTCCTGTAGCTACAATCATATGGACCCCCATTGCTGGCATTATTACAAGTTCATTTCTATTTGGCAATGATTCTACCCAACTTATACTCACAGCACATAAATAACTGCCACTATCAGCTAAACGCTGTACTTCTTCATTACACACTTGCAGACTAATTACTGGCTGACTCAACACCTTCCTTTCATTGCTAGTGTCAGAACCCTCCTCCAACAAATTGTTCACAACCTCTCTTCTATCGAAACCTTCTGTGTTTCCAGAAATTACACAAATTTTTGCAGAATTACCCTCGTCACTTTTCTTCCCCATACTAACTGTTCTGTCCACTAATGATAGCTCAAAATTTTTTTCTCTCATTTCACCATTCTCCCCTTCCTCTCTCTCTTCCTTTTTTCCACAATTAGTTGGCTTACCCCAATTTTGGTCACCATTTTTCTACCTCTCCCTTATAGCCTCACAAATGTCATCATATGTATGCTAGTATTTCTTCTACACTGACACCCCTAATCTCCTGTAATTCTGCAGCTTTTATACTTCCTCCTTCCCCAGAATGTAACTTGACTTCAACTTGGTTGCTAATGACTTTTTGGCAATCAGGTTCTGTCGCATTTTCTGCTAACACATCACCCATTTTGTCTGCAATACAGTGCTAATTTTGTTTATGTCTGTCCAAAAACACCCCTAAACCTCCATTAAATGAACAGATTTTTATGTGGCTTGTTTTGTCTGTTGTTATTACCTTCTTCTGCTCCTCACTTATAATCCCTGTCTGTTTACCTCTAATGCATACAAAGGGTTTTGCTAGTGGTTTCAAATTACTACTTCCCGTCTTGTAAATGCTAGCCCTTTCACAGATGGCATTTAGTTTAATGGATTCTGTACCATTTATTAAGTTCACCCCCATTGGCTGTCGCCTTTCGCAACATCATGAATATGACTGATTGCACCTGCTCCCCACTATTTCATCTGTCATTGGTTGGACAGCTTCACCTCCCGGCACCTCTACTCCTGCTGTTTCCATGGTACACACTAATTCTGTTAATGTTTACATTCTGCCACGGTTCTGCATTATTTGGTGGTCTAACATTACGATTCGCATGTTGCTCCTCATGCAAGAACTCCTCAACTCTCTCCAAATAAGTAATGAATTTATGAACATCACCCTCGGAGCTGCAATAATTTTTTTTCGCCATTTCATGGGAAGTTTACATTCCAGGCCCATAACAATTTGTTCTGGCTCAACTTTATTGTTTACATATGACAAATTTGTCCTCCACTTTCATGCAAACTTTCTTACGCTTTCCTTTCTTGAATTAAACTTTTCCCCATTCCAGAAGTTATTTGGCAACTCTATTTGTTTTTGCTTGCCCCAATATTCTTTAAAAATGTCTCTTTCAATTTATCTACAGGGTCATACTGTTCAGTATCAATAAACCAACAAATTCTACCCTCTGCCTAGAATTTAGACATTGCAATGTTCTCCTTGGATCGTTACACTTAGCTTAAATTTTTTCTGCCTGGTCCATTGATGAATGAATACGAAATTTTCATGATTCAGAAATTTTATTTACATTAATTGACAACCGAGTTGCACACTCGGCACCAAAACGAAACGTAGACAGACTTCACTGATGTCTTTGACTTCCAAAACTAACTTCCAAACCATGGAGGTAAGAATTCTTACCTCCATGTTCCAAACTGACTCTTCGCAGAATCGCTGTGTCGCTTTATGTAGGATTTTAACAATCAATTTCAAGATAACCCATTATTAATTTTGTACAATTTCGATGTTACAATTAAAATTTACAAAATGTAAATAAACTGATGTTACAGCCAAATAAGGTATAAAATACAATATGATATAATCTTTTGTAGTAATATCTTTAGTTTTCCATAAGAAACTCAATCTGAACTTTAATTACAATAAAGTCTCTTGTATTATTTTAGTTACATAATTAATTACAGTTTGGATTTGGTTACTAATATTCAGTGGTAGTACAGAACTCGAGCTTTATCCAATTACATACATAAAATTTACAAAAAAGACCTCAAATTCTGGAAATCGGAAAGTTGTGTGATGTAAACAATAGGAGAGTTAATTAGAAATGTAATTACAAAGAATATGAATTACAGAGGAGGACCTAAAAATAGATAACAAATGAAAATACATCATTTGGTTTCTCAAGATAATGAGATTTACTGTGTTTACTCGTTACTCAATTCCAAAAATGGTAATTAGAGGCGTTAGTTATTTATGCCAACATTTCCACAGCCTCTTATTATCTGTTGTTGAATATTACTTCAATTTCTTGATTAGATATTTAATTTAGCATATGTACATAATTTTATTAATGACAAAAATCTGTTGACAATCACAAAAACGCACATCCTTCCAGAATATTCTATATACTTTCACAATGAATATCAAGTGTTTTAGCAAATTGGACAGAATGACATATATAAAGACACACATACAAGGCCTTAGGAAGCACTGAATTGTCCGATAACTATTCGGATGCATAAAAAAAGGTGCATTTCATGTGAATCTTGGGGGTGGCTGTACTGTTATAACATAATAAACCCTAGTTTTTGTCTGTCTGACCACAAACTAGGTAGAACACCTTAAGAGTCATACCAAAATGCTTTTGGATCTACATTTCCTGTTTGATCAAAACATTAAAACTACCCGTTGGTGACGTATGATATGTCAGATGATTCTGCTACAAACAGTTCCACGTCTGAGGTTAGTTTCAACTTGGTATAATCTACTGCTATGCTCATCCAACTTATTTTCAACCTCTCCTACCTGGTTATCTAGCTGATGATGAGTCCCATACTGCGAGGAGCGTAGGGAACGATGCGGGAGTCCTGCACACTCCAACTAGGATAGGTCTTGGCGGAGGTGGTTTGCCATTGCCTTCCACCAACTGCAATGAACAGATCTTACACAAAAATCCATTGTCAAGCGCCCAAAGTTTGTATTACCCACCATCAGAAATCTATACTCTGATCTCATACTAGCCTATTATTTGTTTGATGTCTGATATACTCAGGCCAGATCGGAAAAGCCGATAAATCAAACTGGCAACTTCGTGTCTGTACCTTTTATTTTGTTTCCTACATTGTTTTTCTTTGTTGCATGGATAATGGGATCATGTCTGATGAGCCATTGCCATTGAATAGCCGGCCGCGGTGGTCTCGCAGTTCTAGGCGCGCAGTCCGGAACCGTGCGACTGCTACGGTCGCAGGTTCGAATCCTGCCTCGGGCATGGATGTGTGTGATGTCCTTAGGTTTAAGTAGTTCTAAGTTCTAGGGGACTAATGACCACAGCAGTTGAGTCCCATGGTGCTCAGAGCCATTTGAACCATTTTGAGCCATTGAATATTTGTAAAGACCTAACAAAAAGATGAACCATTGGAATTGTTGATGAAAGCTGGAATCTACACTGCATACTTGGATCCAAGATAAGACATCGCATTTTTACATTAGCACGCTAGTCCAAGCGCTTTCTGTAATATTAGCTTGCTTCTTAGCTTTGCCACAATTTTCCGTAACCGTAGCAGTCATTTTTGCGCAAGATCGCGTGTTCAAAATTATTTATATCATACAGTTTATTACAACAATATAGTCATACCATTCCACAAAATGGCCGAATTCCGTCATGTGCAACGTAAACTGGCAAGCAGACATTAATGTCAATTATTTCACCAGTAATTGCAATTCTTGCTCAGTTAAGCCAACATCAATTTCATGAATTTATTCTCAGACAAATTTAAAGATTTTTCTTACAATACACATTACATGTAGCATGGTGGTAACATGTAAACAATTAGCAAATATGGAACACGACAGACAACAACTGTGAACCGAATCTGACTTGGACATTGAACAAAACATTGACAATGACTCCAGAGTTGACTCGAATAGTAACGATCACTCAGCAGTTAACATGCCTAGTGACGGAAATTTCGTAAATAGGCCGATCACTAGTCAAATAGCTAAATCCAGCTCAGAGACTATTCTTGTTCATGATATCATGTCCAACAACGTGGCAGAGGCAGAGCAGTTTCAGTTGCCAAATACTGCCAGTATATTTGACGCTGTTATGAAGCAAATGACTGAAAACAAAAATTAGATGACATCTATACAAAAATCAGATGACTGAAACCAAAAATCACATGCCATCAATACAAAATCAGATGACTGAAAACAAAAATCACATGACATTAATACATATTCAGATGACCGAAAACAAAAAAGTCATTGACGAACACATGACAGTTTTATAAACGCGACATGACGAAATTAAGGATGAATTAAGAGCACTAAAAACTTGTAATGACACTTTGTGTGAAAGAGTAGACGAGATTAACGCGATACTCAGCGGCTAAGTGTCCAGACTTGACTCACAATTTTCCGAATTGAACTTACAGCAGGAAAAAAACCACAAAAGATGTAAAAGATATTCAGACTGAAGGCAAACATTTAAACGCCATATGTGAAGCTGTTGCCATTCAAATCATACCTTATCCGTCAGTTCATTACTCAATAAAAACACCCATTACTGTAATTGAAGGCAAAGTTAACACAATGGATAAACAACTTACAGGGTTGATCAGAAAAATAAATTTTTGACCAATGTATAGAGGAAAACATACCAAAGGTTATGCACGGCACCGTAGCCAAATTTGTCAAAAATAATAAACATGTCATAGCTGAGGCTGCTCAGTCCAACACAGCACAACAGAAACTACTAAACGATGGCATATGACTGGAGTGTAGTAATGCTAATAATCAAAATGCTCGCTTTGGTAATGAAAACAAATTCATTCGTGATGCATATCCTCAATACACAACACGCACCTCACAACATCAGTACACATGCATACACATGACCTCTCGTTATAATCGTGACATTTATGGGCAGTACTTTCCTTTCCATTCACCAGCCGATCACTACAATAATTACAGTGAAAGCAATCGACATTACAGTTGCAAAGAAGAAGGAAGTCTGATTAAACGACGCCAGTTTCAACCTTTCGTCCCAGAAAAACGTACTGCACATCCGGTAATTTTTCTGAAAGCGTTTAGAAATGCGATCCCAAGAGCACAGAGTGACCGAAAGAGAATTTCGTACATTGTAGGTTACATCCAGGGTGTCGCAGCTGTTTGTGCATACAATGAAGTCGACAGGTGCGTGACATATGAGCAATTTGAAAGAGCTTTTGTGGCCAAATTTAGGTCGCAGTCAGTACAAGAACTTCTTAGAAAACAGACCGTGGACCAGAACCTTTCAGTGCTAAACATGACAATTTGCGCCGGTATTATGAGAAAAATTTAATATGGGACACTTTTTTGATAAATCTGTAGTAACGCACGATATACTCCAAGCACTGAAAGCCAGGTTGCCTTTTAATATTAAAGGGAAGTTACTACAGATTCCAGAAAATGATGCAGAATATTTTCTGACTGTGCTTCATTCTGCTGAGGTTCGATGGTCCACGTGGCATTACAGCTGCCACAATTTTTACGTCAGTGGCTTGCAAAACGTGCAGGCTAGCCAACTTAATCATGGCGCGCAGGTTGCTGTGGGTTATAAAGTGCAACAGAATCAACATCTTCCTCCGGTGAACCAACACACGTACCAAAATCAGCAGACACACCCCAGTATGAATAATAATCATAACATATCATACAAAACACCCAGAAACCAACACAAGAGGCGCCGCAACAACAATAATGGAAATAACAGAAATAGAAACAACAAGAACTGGAACAAAAAGAAGGAATAATTATCAGCCAGTACAAAATCAACAACAAAACTGGAACAATAACTACGGTAATGCACACCACAATACTGGTTAACCACCTCAATACACCATCAACATAGGTCCGTGGAAAATGCCGCCACAGCTTGTACAAAATCAAAATGGACTTTACCCACCAATCAGCAGGTAAATCAAGGTGCTCAACCACAAAAGCCACAACAGATTCGAGAGTGGAACACGCAATACCCTAATGTAAACAGAATAGAAGTGTCAAGGGAAACTCCGCCTCCACCTGTGCCTGCACCTGTACCAATTACAGCAATGTCATACTAAAGACAGACACTAGCATGCCTGAGGTCGTGGCTGAAGGAGGTTCATGGGGCGACTTCAATATCAACTCACTGTTTCATACACCCACTTATAAACAACACAACGATTATGTGGTTAATAGCTTTAAGCAGCAGCTACTGTTATTTATACGCTACAATCATGATGAGAGCTTACTTGATGAACTATTGCAGCAAATACACATTTTCGTTCATCTAGCAATGAAATAACGTTAGCTACAACTATTGCTGTAGTAGGAGGTATTCCAACCAATATTGGTTTGAACTCGTGGGTGGCTGTGAGTGTTTTGTCGTATAATTTATATAAGACAATGACCAAATTAAACCTGTACCAGAGTGTCCTGTCCAAAAGTATAAGATTGTAACTGCCATAGGTAATAAGTTTAGTAGAGTTACGTAACAGGTTTTGCGAACATTAAGATAGGTAATGCAAAAATACAATGGATATTCCTCGTGGTCCAGAATCTAGTTACTAATTGCATTATAAGTTTAGATATGTTATGTAAGAAGGACAGTATTATTACTGACTTCTCGAAATGTAAATGTTTCCTTAGACATCAGGGCAGTGAAATCACGATTGACTTGGATACCAGGACTCTCAAACAAGACAAGTATTGGACTGGCTACAAAATTCAGTTTTTGCAAGAGAGCGAGAAAACACACAGACACTCGCACCACAAGAAAATATGATGATTTGAAAAGATAGATTATTTGTTGTCAAGAAACCTAACAGAAATATTAGAGTGGTGTTGGATGCATGTGTCATAAATGAAATTATACTAGCTGTACGCACAAAACCAGAAAATTTAGAGAAACACTTACAGAAAATTTTAGATCCTAGGTACCTTTCCACAACCGACTTGACAAACTGATTTCATATTTGGGGGGCCAACTTATCAGTTCTGCGTTCTTCCTTCCAGATTGAGCGTCAGTTCAGCAGTATTTATTACTGGTTTGGATATTGTACTGTGACAAGTTAATTGAGACTGATTCACATTATGTCAATGATCTTTTGGTAGCCACTAAGACTTGGAATGAACATCTTGACACCCTTGAAAAGATTCTGGGTAATTTTTCACAATCTGAGGTAGCAGCTAACCTCATGAAGGCAAAATTTTCTTGTACTGACATTTGGTATCTTGGACACACAGTTAATGTACGAGGTATACGCCATGATCCAGACAAATTGGACGCTAATAGGAATTTTCCTTGTCCTCACACTAAAAAACAACTGAAGTCATTTCAAGGGCTCTGTTCTTTTTGTCGACATTTCCTGTCACCAAAAACCATTGAGCAGTAAGCATCTCCTAAATTTACTCAAGAAGAATGAAGTACTGATCTTGTCTGAGCAATGCCAGCAAGATTTTGATAACGTTAAGTATTGGTGAATGCAAACATTTTAGACCATCCAGACTAAAGCTTAGACTTTAGTATGATGTGTGACGCATCAAGCAGTGGCTTGCGTTGTTGCCTATTTCATGTAGTTAAGAATGGAACCACGGACCTTGCCATTGGTGGAGAGGCTTGCGTGCCTCAGTGATACAGATAGCCGTACCGTAGGTACAACCACAACGGAGGGGTATCTGTTGAGAGGCCAGACAAACGTGTGGTTCCTGAAGAGGGGCAGCAGCCTTTTCAGTAGTTGCAAAGGCAACAGTCTGGATGATTGACTTATCTGGCCTTGTAACATTAACCAAAACGGCCTTGCTGTGCTGGTACTGCGAAGGGCTGAAAGCAAGGGGAAACTACGGCCCTAATTTTTCCCGAGGGCATGCAGCTTTACTGTATGATTAAATGATGATGGCGTCCTCTTGGGTAAAATATTCCGGAGGTAAAATAGTCCCCCATTCGGATCTCCGGGCGGGGACTACTCTAGATGACGCCGTTATCAGGAGAAAGAAAACTGGCATTCTACGGATCGGAGCGTGGAATGTCAGATCCCTTTATAGGGCAGGTAGGTTAGAAAATTTAAAAAGTGAAATGGACAGGTTAAAGTTAGATATAGTAGGAATTAGTGAAGTTCGGTGGCAAGAGGAACAAGACCTTTGGTGAGGTGACTACAGCGTTATAAACACAAAATCAAATAGGGATAATGCAGGAGTAGGTTTAATAATGAATAGGAAAATAGGAATGCGGGTCAGCTACTACAAACAGCATATTGAACGCATTATTGTGGCCAAGATAGATACGAAGTCCACACCTACTACAGTAGTACAAGTTTATATGCCAACTAGCTCTGCAGATGACGAAGAAATTGAAGAAATGTATGATGAAATAAAAGAAATTATTCAGATAGTGAAGGAAGATGAAAATTTAATAGCCATGGGTGACTGGAATTCGAGTGTAGTAAAAGGGAGACAAGGAAACGTAGTAGGTGGATATGGATTGGGGCTAAGAAATGTAAGAGGAAGCAGCCTGGTAGAATTTTGCACAGAGCACAACTTATTCATAGCTAACACTTGGTTTAAGAATCATGAAAGAAGATACTAAAGATACTAAAAGGTATCAGATAGATTATATAATGGTAAGACATAGATTTAGGAACCAGGTTTTAAATTGTAAGACATTTCCAGGGGCAGATGTGGACTCTGACCACAACTATTGGTTATGACCTGTAGACCAGTGCTGAGAGTGGTTTGATGCAGCACTCCATGCTACTCTATCCTGTGCAAGCTTCTTCATCTCCCACTACCTATTGCAGCATACATCTTTCTGAATCTGCTTAGTGTATTCATCTCTTGGCCTCCCTCTACGATTTTTACCCTCCACGCTGCCCTCCAGTACTAGATAGGTGATCAGAAGATGTCCTACCAACCGATCCCTTCTTCTAGTCATGTTGTGCCACAACTCCTCTTCTCCCCAATTCTATTCAGTACCTCCTCATTAGTTATGTGATCTACCCATTTAATCTTCAGCATTCTTCTGTAGCACCACATTTCGAAAGCTTCGACTCTCTTCTTGTCTAAACTATTTATCGTCCATGTTACACTTCCATACATGTCTACAGTCCATACAAATACTTTCAGAAACGACTTCCTGACACTTAAATCAATACTTGATCTTAACAAATTTCTCTTCTTCAGAAACGCTTTCCTTGTCATTGCCAGTATACATTTTACATCCTGTCTACTTCGACCATCATCAGTTATTTTGCTACCCAAATAGCATAACTCCTTTACTTATTTAAGTGTCTTATTTCCCAATCTAATTCCCTCAGCATCACCCGACTTAATTAGACTACATTACATTATCCTCGTTTTGCTTTTGTTGATGTTCATCTTATATACTCCTCTTAAGACACTGTCCATTCCATTCAACTGCTCTTCCAAGTCCCTTGCTGTCTCTGACAGACTTTCAATGTCATCGGCGAACCTCAAAGTTTTTATTTCTTCTCCATGGATTTTAATACCTACTCCGAATTTTTCTTTTGTTTCCTTTACTGCTTGCTCAATATACAGATTGAATAACATCGTGGAGAGGCTACAACCCTGTCTCACTTCCTTCCCAACCACTGCTTCCCTTTCATGTCCCTCGACTTTCATAACTGCCATCTGGTTTCTGTACAAATTGTAAATAGCCTTTCGCTCCCTGTATTTTACCCCTGCCACCTTTAGAATTTGAAAGAGAGTATTCCAATCAACATTGACAAAAGCTTTCTCCAATTCTACAAATGCTAGAAATATAGGTTTGCCTTTCCTGAATCTAGCTTCTAAGATAAGTCGTAGC
Organism: Schistocerca gregaria; assembly: GCF_023897955.1. Lineage (NCBI taxonomy): Eukaryota > Metazoa > Arthropoda > Insecta > Orthoptera > Acrididae > Schistocerca > Schistocerca gregaria. Next base: position 551,263,844 of record NC_064923.1, read on the forward strand.
GTGAGTATTGCCTCACGTGTTCTAACATTTCTACGGAATCCAAACTGATCTTCCCCAAGATCGTCTTCTATTAGTTTTTCCATTCGTCTGTAAAGAATTCGCATTAGTATTTTGCAGCAGTGACTTATTAAACAGATAGTTCGGTAATTTTCACATCTGTCAATATCTGCTTCTTTGGGATTGGAATTATTAAATTTTTCTTGAAGTCTGAGGCTATTTCGCCTGTCTCATACATCTTGCTCACCAGATGGTAGAGTTTTGTTAGGACTGGCTCTCCCAAAGCTGTCAATATTTCTAGTCGCTACAGTCTGGAACCGCAAGACAACTACGGCCACAGGTTCGAAGCCTGCTTCGGGCATGGATGTGTGTGATGTCCTTAGGTTAGTTAGGTTTAAGTAGTTCTAAGTTCTAGGGGACTGATGTCCACAGCAGTTAAGTCCCATAGTGCTCAGAGCTATTTGAACCATTTTGTCAGTAGTTCTAATGGAATGTTGTCTACTCCGGTGGCCTTGTTTCGACTCAGGTCTTTCAGTGCTCTGTCAACTCTTCACGCAATACCATATCTCCCATTTCATCTTCATCTACATCCTCTTCCATTTCCAATAATATTGTCCTCAAGAAAATCGACCTTGTATAGACCCTCTATAGACTCCTTCCACCTTTCTGCTTTCCCTTCTTTGCTCAGAACTGGGTTCCCATCAAAGCTCTTGATATTCATGCAAGTGGTTCTCCTTTCTCCAAAGGTCTCTTTAATATTCCTATAGGCAGTATCTGTCTTACCCCAAGTGAGGTAAGCCTCTAGATCCTTACATTTATCCTCTAGCCATCCCTGCTTAGCCATTTTGCAACTTCCTGTCGATCTCATTTTTGAGACGTTTTTATTCCTTTTTGCCTGCTCCATTTACTGCATTTTTATATTTTCTCCTTTCATCAATTAAATTCAATATTTCTTCTCTTACCCAAGGATTTCTACTAGCCCTCGTCTTTTTACCTACTTGATCCTTTCCTACCTTCACTACTTCATCCCTCAAAGCTACCCATTCTTCTTCTAATGTATTTCTTTCCCCCATTCCTGCCAATTGCTCCCTTATGCTCTCTCTGAAACTCTGTACAACCTCTGGTTCTTTCAGTTTATCCAGGTCCCATTTCCTTAAATTCCCACCTTTTTGCAGTTTCTTCAGTTTTAATCTACAGTTCATAACGAATAGATTGTGGTCGGAGTCGACATCTGCCCCTGGAAATATCTTGCAATTTAAAACCTGGTTCCTAAATCTCCATCTTACCATAATATAATGTCTGATACCTTTTAGTATCTCCAGGATTCTTCCATGTATACAACCTTCTTTCATGATTCTTGAACGAAGTTTTAGCTATGATTAAGTTATGCTCTGTGAAAAATTTTACCAGGCGACTTCCTCTTTCATTTCTGAGCCCCAATCCATATGCACCTACTATGTTTCCTTCTCTCCCATTTCCTACTCTCAAATTCCAGTCACCCATGACTATTAAATTTTCGTCTCTCTTCACTATCTGAATAATTTCTTTTATCTCATCATACATTTTATCAATTTCTTCGTCATCTGCTAGCTAGTTGGCATATAAACTTGTACTATGTAGTAGGCGTGGGCTTCGTGTCTATCTTGGCCTAATAATGCGTTCACTATGGTATTTGTAGTAGCTTACCTGCATTCCTATTTCCCTATTCGTTATTAAACCTACTTCTGCATTACCCCTATTTAATTTTGTTTTTATAACCCTGTATTCACCTGACCAGAAGAATTGTTCTTCCTGCCACCGAACTTCACTAATTCCCACTGTATCTAACTTTAATCTATCCATTTGCCTGTTTCAATTTTCTAACCTACCTGCCCGATTCAGGGATCTGACATTCCACACTCCTATCCGTAGAACTCCAGTTTTCTTCCTCCTGATAACGACGTCTTCTTTAGTAGTCCCCGCCTGGAGATCCGAATGGGGGACTATTTTACCTCCGGAATATTTTACCTAAGATGACGCCATCACATTTAATCATACAGTAAAGCATTATTTATTATCATTTATTATTATCATTTATTATTATTGGCCTACCTCCACTAACATAGAAAATCGCCCCATGTTCAAATTCACACTTCATAATTTCTGGAAACCCGTACTTCTATTTATTATTATTATTATTATCAATTACTATTATTTATTAGCATTTATTATTATGTATTCAAGATGGTCTATTTTTGCGGCAAGAAAGCCTATTGCCTTACTTCCATAGCAAAAAATCTCTCACAAATAGAAATTCAAACACGATAATCTGTCACACCTGCGAAAAAAAAATAGACCAATTGGGCCATGTGCACTAACCTAAGTCCACCTCATCCTACGACGTTTCAATTTTTCCCCCTCACTTATTGCTTCGCTCCTAAGCTATGAAAATCGCGTCAAATAGTAATAAAGTGCACTTTTACTAACGTAAGTCGTTGTTGTTGTTGTTGTCTTCAATCCTGAGACTGGTTTGATGCAGCTCTCCATGCTACTCTATCCTGTGCAAGCTGCTTCATCTCCCAGTACCTACTGCAACCTACATCCTTTTGAATCTGCTTAGTGTACTCATCTCTCGGTCTCCCTCTACGATTTTTACCCTCCACGCTGCCCTCCAACGCTAAATTTGTGACCCCTTGATGCCTCAAAACATGTCCTACCAACCGATCCCTTCTTCTAGTCAAGTTGTGCCACAAACTTCTCTTCTCCCCAATCCTATTCAATACCTCCTCATTAGTTACGTGATCTATCCACCTTATCTTCAGTATTCTTCTGTAGCACTACATTTCGAAAGCTTCTATTCTCTTCTTGTCCAAACTAGTAATCGTCCATGTTTCACTTCCATACATGGCTACACTCCAGACAAATACTTTCAGAAACGACTTCCTAATACATAAATCTATATTCGATGTTAACAAATTTCTCTTCTTCAGAAACGCTTTCCTTGCCATTGCCAGTCTACATTTTATATCCTCTCTACTTCGACCATCATCAGTTATTTTACTTCCTAAATAGCAAAACTCCTTTACTACTTGAAGTGTCTCATTTCCTAATCTAATTCCCTCAGCATCACCCGATTTAATTTGACTACATTCCATTATCCTCGTTTTGCTTTTGTTGATGTTCATCTTATATCCTCCTTTCAAGACACTGTCCATTCCGTTCAACTGCTCTTCCAAGTCCTTTGCCGTCTCTGACAGAATTACAATGTCATCGGCGAACCTCAAAGTTTTTACTTCGTCTCCATGAATTTTAATACCTACTCCAAATTTTTCTTTTGTTTCCTTTACTGCTTGCTCAATATACAGATTGAATAACATCGGGGAGAGGCTACAACCCTGTCTCACTCCTTTCCCAACCACTGCTTCCCTTTCATGCCCCTCGACTTTTATGACTGCCATCTGGTTTCTGTACAAATTGTAAATAGCCTTTCGCTCACTGTATTTTACCCCTGCCACCTTTAGAATTTGAAAAAGAGTATTGCAGTCAACATTGTCAAAAGCTTTCTCTAAGTCTACAAATGCTAGAAACGTAGGTTTGCCTTTTCTTAATCTTTCTTCTAAGATAAGTCGTAAGGTCAGTATTGCCTCACGTGTTCCAACATTTCGACGGAATCCAAACTGATCCTCCCCGAGGTCCGCATCTACCAGTTTTTCCATTCGTCTGTAAAGAATTCGCGTTAGTATTTTGCAGCTGTGACTTATTAAACTGATAGTTCGGTAATTTTCACATCTGTCAGCACCTACTTTCTTTGGGATTGGAATTATTATATTCTTCTTGAAGTCTGAGGGTATTTCGCCTGTCTCATACATCTTGCTCACCAGCTGGTAGAGTTTTGTCATGACTGGCTCTCCCAAGGCCGTCAGTAGTTCTAAAGGAATGTTGTCTACTCCGGGGGCCTTGTTTCGACTCAGGTCTTTCAGTGCTCTGTCAAACTCTTCACGCAGTATCGTATCTCCCATTTCGTCTTCATCTACATCATCTTCCATTTCCATAATACTGTCCTCAAGTACATCACCCTTGTATAAACCTTCTATATACTCCTTCCACCTTTCTGCTTTCCCTTCTTTGCTTAGAACTGGGTTTCCATCTCAGCTCTTGATATTCATACAAGTGGTTCTCATTTCTCCAAAGGTCTCTTTAATTTTCCTGTAGGCAGTATCTATCTTACCCCTAGTGAGATAAGCTTCTACATCCTTACATTTGTCCTGTAGCCATCCCTGTTTAGCCATTTTGCACTTCCTGTCGATCTCATTTTTGAGACGTTTTTATTCCTTTTTGCCTGTTTCATTTACTGCATTTTTATATTTTCTCCTTTCATCAATTAAATTCAATATTTCTTCTGTTACCCAAGGATTTCTAGCAGACCTCGTCTTTGTACCTACTTTATCCTCTGCTGCCTTCACTACTTCATCCCTCAGAGCTACCCATTCTTCTTCTACTGTATTTCTTTCCCCTATTCCTGTCAATTGTCCCCTTATGCTCTCCCTGAAACTCTGTACAACCTCTGGTTCTTTCACTTTATCCAGGTCCCATCTCCTTAATTTCCCACTTTTTGGCAGTTTCTTCAGTTTTAATCTACAGGTCATAACCAATAGATTGTGGTCCGAGTCCACATCTGCCCCTGGAAATGTCTTACAACTTAAAACCTGGTTCCTAAATCTCTGTCTTACCATTATATAATCTATTTGATACCTTTTAGTATCTCCAGGGTTCTTCCACGTATACAACCTTCTTTCATGATTCTTAAACCAAGTGTTAGCTATGATTAAGTTGTGCTCCGTGCAAAATTCTACTAGGCGGCTTCCTCTTTCATTTCTTAGCCCCAATCCATATTCACCTACTATGTTTTCTTCTCTCCCTTTTCCGACACTCGAATTCCAGTCACCCATTACTATTAAATTTTCGTCTCCCTCCACTATCTGAATAATTTCTTTTATTTCATCGTACTTTTCTTCAATTTCTTCATCATCTGCAGAGCTAGTTGGCATATAAACTTGTACTGCTGTAGTAGGTGTGGGCTTCGTATCTATCTTGGCCACAATAATGCGTTCACTATGCTGTTTGTAGTAGCTTACCCGCATTCTTATTTTCCTATTCATTATTAAACCTACTCCTGCATTACCCCTATTTGATTTTGTTTTCATAACCCTGTAGTCACCTGCCCAGAAGTCTTGTTCCTCCTGCCACCGAACTTCACTAATTCCCACTATATCTAACTTTAACCTATCCATTTCCCTTTTTAAATTTTCTAACCTACCTGCCCGATTAAGGGATCTGACGTACATTAACCTATATCACATTTCGTCTATACAAATAAGTCAAGTTTGAATTCTGATAGTCAGTTCGTGTTTCGCTACCAACACAAGAAAATTGTGGCAAACCAAGCCACTAACCTAAGTCACCTGTGATGATTCAAAATCGTCTGCTTTGCCTCTCTCACACACGAGCGCGAGACCGCCCAGGTCACAGCCTGGACCTTTATTCTCGCGTCAGACATACTCCTCTGTAAATATTCTAGTTAAACTATGACCCGAATACTGTTATTCAATCCACACGGTCTAGGACATGGCCAGAGCACATCCCAAGTACCTAAGCCGAGAACATCGCTCGCCCCACCTCTAGTTAACCGCTGAGAGACGGAGATATGCTGCAATCACATCCCTTGTGCTCTCGTAGCTACTTGCCTCAGCAATTAGATCTAACAAAACCTCCAAGTAGAAAAAATAATAAGCAACTCGAACTCTCTCATATTCTATATCGTCCCACAAATACTTAAAGTACATTTTATTTATGCATCGAGTACATCTATCACTCTCGTACAAAAAACAATCGCCCTGATGTACCTGGTGTCATGCTGCACAGTCGGCAGACACGCAAACAGCTCCTAATTTCAGTGCACAATATCAAACTGCTCCTAAATAATGCAGTACACATAACTGTAAACGCCATCAGTACTCGTAATCTGTCCAAATAACGCATAGCAAAATAACTCAACAGACGCGCGCAATGAAACTGTCCCACACTTAGTCACACGTCCGACAGCTCTCAATTCGCTCAAAGGTCTCTGTTCGACCCCTCAAACATGACTTGATGACAGCTGCATTCGCACCTAACAACTGAGAAATTCATATCACCTAGATGCCGAACACGACTATTCAAGTCAGGCCGCGCGCGTCTGTCACCGTCCTAACTGGCCTGGCCAGACAGAATGCGGCCTGGCCGTCCGGCCTGTGGCCTTGAACCGCAGCCGGCAGGCCGCACTGTTGAATCGCTAGTTATTGTATGGCTGCGGTCACACAGAGTGCGACTTTGACGCACCGGTAGCCGGCCTGCCGCTCCGGCCGCCGCCTGGTTGTCACAGATTACAGATTCGCCGCAAGCCGGAGCGGCTGCTTGCCTCTGTTGGCGCATTCAACTGCACTCCTGTCACACTAGAAGCAGCGGAGTGAGGCGGTTTTTCTCTTGCAGCTCGTAGTGAAGGCATCATGGACACAGAAAGACTTATAGAGGAGGTGAGAGAATACAACTTTTTGTATGATACACGCGATCCTGATTTGGAGTTAGAATACATTTGTCCTCGATATGCTCTCGATAGAAAGCTGAATAGTGTTGTCACTGTGACGTCCATAACTTCCAATATCAGCTACTGTAAACTCGGTAGTATGGATCAACGATCGCCGGGAGAACTAGCGAAAAGAACTGGGATCCACTATCCTTTGCGCATTTTAACCTGATACCCTTTCCGTCTATGCTTCCAAGGCAGTTTGGAAACCCCCAGCTCTATAAATCCTTCTTCAGATTTCTTCCACATCTTTGTTGTAGGAGTAGGTGAATACTTGGGCTGTAGAACAGTCCATATTGCCTGGCACACTTGTTTCTCAATATCTATTAAGTAGAAAGTTCTCTCTAGTGGGACATTCAGAACTAGATGCTACTATCGTTTGCTGTATTCGTAAACACTGCAGATACTTTCATCACTCCACTCGTAACTACGTTGTGGGATAGCACTTTCTTCCGCCAAACCTTTCATATGATACAGCAAAACTGAAATGGAATAAATTATATGACATCTGTCTGAAGAACAAAGGGCCACAAATGGTAAAACTTACCTCAAACAAATGGCTAGTCTGTGCCTTGTATCAATTGGCTTTCTCCAGTTCGTTATGCACTTCTCGATGCTACCTTTTTATCAGGTGATGCAGTTCCTCGAAACATTCTCGCGACATACGAAAATATTTGAAGAACCTATCTTCATCACACTCTAGATCAATACATAGACGATGGTATTCTCCCAAGCTTTCTCTCTTGCTATTAATGTCGTGCACCTAACATCTCTTCTTTTCGTATCGCTAGTGCGAGCTACTCCTTTCTGCACTTAAAAAAAAAAAGACTCGCACAAAGACAACGTGTCCCGCGTGAAGCTTCCAAATCGTCTAACGCCAAGACAATCGCGCTACGCGTGCAAGCTCAATGATGGGGTTCGGCCCCTTCCACAGAGTATAACAGCTAACTCATCAAGAGTCGCTGCGGCCGGCCGGCCGTTGCCTGTGTGGCGTCCCTGGCAGCTGACGGGCCCGGCCTCCCGCTGCGCCGCCCGTCTCAGCGGCACGCCGGATTCTGTCTGGCCAGGCCTTTAGTGAGGTCCAACAGACATGCTAAGCCCGCATTCCATTGCTTGCCGGCCTATTTGCGACACATCTCCACCTTCACGACTGTTGTCAGAATAGCCAAGAGCAAGTTCACACACACACACACACACACACACACACACATACACACACACACACACACACACACACACACACTTCACTGTGCTGCCCTCCCCTTACAATCTAAAACGATCATCATACTATGTAAAAAATAATAATAATAAGAAGAAGAAGAACCCAGTCAACCTCTCCGAAATTTTATAGTGCCCCCCAGAAATAGTTAACACTCGGCTTCGTGTTTTCTCAGCTTATTTGTAAATTCAAATTGTTTCCCTAACCGAACTTGTTCACGAAAATAATATGGCTCAAAATGGCTCTGAGCACTATGGGATTTAACATCTTTGGTCATCAGTCCCCTAGAACTTAGAACTACTTAAACCTAACTAACCTAAGGACATCACACAACACCCAGCCATCACGAGGCAGAGAAAATCCCTGACCCCGCCGGGAATCGAACCCGGAACCCGGGCGTGGGAAGCGAGAACGCTGCCGCACGACCACGAGATGCGCGCACGAAAATAATACTGAATGCGCTTCTAACCTCCTACCCTTCGAGCTCTCAACATACGCAAATGTTCTCAACCCTCCTATATCCCAGAACAACCGATTAATCATTCTTATTCCTTCTTATCGAATTTACAGGCCTAATTTCCTAAAGACCCGTTATCGAAGTACCATCCTGCTTTTCTTTCTGAGGCTTCCTGTGCTTACTTTTACAGAGATCGTTAAATTACCTCCACAGCCCCCTCAATTTACACACACACACACACACACACACACACACACACACACACACACACACACACACACGCGCGCGCGCGCGGTCATCCTATCTGCTCATACCATAAAATAAGCAATACTAACTTTACAATCAATTATACAGGGTGTTACAAAATGGTACGGCCAAACTTTCAGGAAACATTCCTCGCACACAAATAAAGAAAAGATGTTATGTGGACATGTGTCCGGAAACGCTTAATTTCCATGTTAAAGCTCATTTCAGTTTCGTCAGTATGTACTGTACTTCCTCGATTCACCACCAGTTGGTCCAATTGAAGGAAGGTAATGTTGACTTCGGTGCTTGTGTTGACATGCGACTCATTGCTCTACAGTACTAACATCAAGCACATCAGTACGTAGCATCAACAGGTTAGTACTCATCACGAACGTGGTTTTGCAGTCAGTGCAACGTTTACAAATGTAGAGTTGGCAGATGCCTATTTGCTGTATGGATTAGCACGGGGCAATAGCCGTGGCGCGGCACGTTTGTATCGAAACAGATTTCCAGAACGAAGGTGTCCCGACAGGAAGACGTTCGAACCAATTGACCGGCGTCTTAGGGAGCACGGAACATTCCAGCCTATGACTCGCGACTGGGGAAGACCTAGAACGACGAGGACACCTGCAATGGACGAGGCAGTTCTTCGTGCAGTTGACGATAACCCTAATGTCAGCGTCAGAAAAGTTGCTGCTGTGCAAGGTAACGTTGACCACGTCACTGTATGGAGAGTGCTACGGGAGAACCAGTTGTTTCAGTGCCATGTACAGCGTGTGCAGGCACTATCAGCAGCTGATTGGCCTCCACAGGTACACTTCTGCGAATAGTTCATCCAACAATGTGTCAATCCTCATTTCAGTGCAAATGTTCTCTTTACGGATGAGGCTTCTTTCCAACTTGATCAAATTGTAAATTTTCACAATCAACATGCGTGGGCTGACGAGAATCCGCACGCAATTGTGCAATCACGTCATCAACACAGATTGTCTGTGAACGTTTGGGCAGGCATTGTTGGTGATGTCTTGATTGGGCCCCATGTTCTTCCACCTCAATGGAGCACATTATCATGATTTCACATGGGATACTCTACCTGTGCTGCTAGAACATGTGCCTTACAAGTACGACACAACATGTGGTTAATGCACGATGGAGCTCCTGCACATTTCAGTCGAAGTGTTCGTACGCTTCTCAACAACAGATTCGGTGACCGATGGATTGGTAGAGGCGGACCAGTTCCATGGCCTCCACGCTCTCCTGACCTCATCCATGTTGACTTTCATTTATGCGGGCATTTGAAAGCTCTTGTCTACGCAATCCCGGTGCCAAATGTAGAGACTCTTCGTGCTCGTATTGTGGACGGCTGTGATACAATACGCCATTCTCCAGGGATGCATCAGCGCATCAGGGATTCCATGCGACGGAGGGTGGATGCATGTATCCTCGCTAACGGAGGACATTTTGAACATTTCCTGTAACAAAGTGTTTGAAGTCACACTGGTACGTTCTGTTGCTGTGTGTTTCCATTCCATGATTAATGTGATTTGAAGAGAAGTAATAAAATGAGCTCTAACATGGAAAGTAAGCGTTTCCGGACACATGTCCACATAACATACTTTCTTTCTTTGTGTGTGAGGAATGTTTCCTGAAAGTTTGGTCGTACCTTTTTGTAACACCCTGTATACAAACCCTACACAACGTAAGTCACATTGACTTTGCAATACCGACTATATGCCCCAATGCTCTCCATTCCTAAGGAAGCGCTGTGAACCAGCTCTTTCTTAGTTTCTACGTGTGTGACACTCAGCGGTAATCAGCCCTTCTACATCAATGGACAGAAGTCCCTCTCAGAATTGTTCCACGATTTCGGCGATCGCTTCCCATCAACACAAATGCGTTACTTTCTCTTCTTCCTTGCCTTCTCGCTTTTTTTTATACAAACATCTCCAGACTCATGGACTACAAGAACACACCAAAATTTTTCGAAATACTGCATCCTATAAACCACTGAGTAACTAGAAACAAACAGACCAAAAGATGATATTCTCACTCTCGAATACCGAAGTCGTTGATGTCATTATACTTACAGTTAAATGTTACGATCATTGGCATTTGACAATGAGCGAAGTATTGGAAATACACTCTCTTGACCCCTGTTACTCTGGAAATATCTCTACCATCCTTACCACTTCCTCTACCCATCACATAACAAACAATATTAACTTTACAATGCAATATATACTAACGCTACACAATGTAAACCACATATGACAAAAAACAGTGCACTTGTCCAGTATATCTCTACAGCATGCGAAAAAAATTTCCTATTCCTACAGCGTCTATATACCCCAATGCTGTCCAATCCTAGGAAAGCACCGTCAACCTGCTCTTTTTCTCTCCAGTCCCGACACTCAGAGCTAATCTTCCCTCTTACATCAGCAGACCTACGTCACCCTCAGAACTCTTTTTACAAATTCATTATCGTCCCCTCCTCAGCACAAACGCTTTACTGTCTCTCCTTCCTTGTCTGTTCGCTTTTCTACAAACAACCTCAGACTCATAGACTGCAAGAACACATGTACTTTCTCCACAATATTACACGATTTTAGCTGTACTTCTCAATATCGTGCACTAGGCTACACTCTACCGATCACTAGTTCATCATAATTCCAAAGATATAGATTTCAAATTAATTATCTATAAACGCCGAACTTCATCTATGTGCAGCATGCTGTAAACCACTGACTTACTAGAATACCGCTCTCAGTCACGTAACATATTCGAGATCTTGGCTATAATTTACACGTCAACTAAGGTCTGTCCCAGGTCTATAGAACCGACAAGTGTGTATCCAACACACCACAATCGATCTTTACTCAACTAAATAAAGGAAGCAAATGTCAGAAGTAGTCAGCCGAACAATCTACATCCCATCGAATAATACTCCAACCCAAATCAATCATCATCTCAAATTCTGACTTGATCACCAAAGCCGACCAACACATTCTATTACTTCGCTATTCGGTCGTCTAGAGGACATCAAAGTTAGCTCTTACAGATCGATACACTCCAACAGGTCTCTGCTTTCGGACAGCTGCCCCAGTCATTTATTATTATTTATTATCATTTATGATCATATATTAATATTTATTATAATTTATTATTTATTATTATTTATATCATGCGTGTGTGTTCACCACGAGGTCCGGAGTCCAACTGGGTTTAGTACACATCGCCACCAGCAGAGGGCCTCGTTCAAGATGTCCGATTTTGGTAGGGAGTTTGAATTTTGGCGTAAGATCATACAATTCGTTTACCTGACAAAAATGGCTCCAAGTTCAACTGTGTTTAGCTCCTATCACAACCACCAGAGGGCTCTATCATCACGTCAGTTGATTACACAATTACCGTTATTCAAGATGCCTGCGCCCAGTGCGAAACGCGTCACCTTTCCCAAACCTGCATGCTACAATAAAATTCCAACTTGGGTTTAGTCCCACCCTACACATCGTTCAGGTGATCCCATTTCCTGATCTTTGCGCATCTGATACTTGCAATTTAAGTCCGAGAAAGACATATCCATTACCTTCTGCAGTCTGTTTAGAAACAGAACGACCTCATTTACTGCAACAGGACCTTGCCTTCACCATTCGCCGGAAATGCGAGCGCCGTCTGCGGCATTTCAAAGCCACAACATATCTGTCCATCTAAACAGCCGTCCACTCAGCCCCAGGACCAGCATGCCTAAGTGGGCTCTCTCTCTATACCTGCTCTCCAGCTATTGTCTAACCACATACACTGCACAAATGGATTCCTGAATAGCTCATATCTCTATCCTCCCCTTGCATCTCCAACTCGACTTGTAAACACAGTCTCTCCCCCAGCCAGCGAACCCAATGTCATTCACGCTGCGTTGACAATTTACACTCACAAATCTTAAAAACTCTCATATATAAAAGCCTATTCACTCCTGCCAAACCTCACTTAATAAAAAATGTTCTTCCTTTCTAAGCATATATTAGTATGCATTTAGAACAAATACACAAACATAACTCCAAGCAGAAGTCATACATATGATTAAAAAGAAAAAAAAGACCTCAATTTAGATTAACCGACATTTATTTACATGTCCTAATGATACAGTCGTAGATGAGTCACGTCATCCACTCGCTCAGTCTTTCAATACACACTTTCACAGAACTTGTTCTACTTATACGCCACTCACCCTGTTATAATAAATTTGTACAAGCATTTACGCCCCCCCCCCCCCTCCCATACAACCCAGCTCAATAGAACATACTAATTCATTTTTTCCACAGATAGTCATAATCGGTGAACAATTAAACATAATAAATTATGCATACATGTATTCAAATAAGCAAATACTTTTACCTACATACAAACACCTCTCACCGAGGATAGGGCATTTAATATTATATACTTATACACAGACAAATGATAACAATATTCCGACTCGCAACTTGTCCTTGTAATAAAGATAAAATTCATTTTCCTATATGGTACAAAATATCCACTTTACATCAATGCACCTTCAGTCAACCCAAGTTCTGCTAATTCGAGAGCCTTTTCCCGTTGGCAGAAACTCGTCAGTCTTTCTGATCAAAGTGTGCTCCCTTTTCTACAGACATCTCCAGACTCGTGTATTAGAAGACCAAAAATATTTTTAATATAATATTATAAAATTCACCTCTGTACTCGTTGATATTAAGCGTATTCCTAGTACTTTAGCGCGTCATAGACCTCTGACTAGCTAGAATTCCTGCCCTGCACAGACATTAACACGGACTGATGCATGGCCTCTCACAGGAAACTATACCTGGCACCTTGTAAATCATATTCTTACAGTCGATAGCATAACATTGAATGATTTTAAATAAAGGACAGCCACAACACAAAGAAACTAGAAGATCCTGGTGGCGTTGTGGCAGCTTTCCAAACTACCCTCTGAAAGTGATTTACGGCCTCTACATTTAAACTCATATGTCGCAATGACCCAATAGTTGATAACCCTGCCTTCCACCCCTAGTGACTGGTCATTTTGCGCGCAAGTACAGGATCACCATTTTCAGTGCTAGCAACCCTAGAAGTTGCGGTCCATCAACCAAAATTTGTTCCCCAACTCATACAAGGATTGTCTCTCAATCATTATGTGGTACTCAATGCACGGATGGTATCGATAAGACACCACTGATCTACTGTAATATTATCCATCACAACTGAAAAATTTTACAGCAAGTCCAACACTGGCCAATCACGTGACAGCATGTTTTCCTAATTTCAGTATCATAGCTAAACCATACCTCGTCTACTTTGCAAGTCTCATTGCGAGCATTGATAGATGACTGCTCAGTACGTCCAGTCACACTTAATTCTCGAACACATAAAAACGATCCAAGTATACCTGACAACGCTCTACCTATTACTGAGACCTCGCGCATAGTACCCGATCAATCTCTGCGTATGGCGGTCACAGAGCAATCTCGTCCTCCTACGTTTAAAGACCGTTCTCACCTTGGCATTGACCAGCCTACCCCGCAACATCGCTACCCAGTTAATTCTCAACTGAGCAGACGAATATAACTACGCTTCACCTCTCTTGACTGAATAGAGCCTTCCTAGTCCAAACCCCTCCAAGTGCACCACATTTCTCGAGATGTAACCAAGTCTTGGAGCACACCATATCGATCTATAGTAACAGATCTCAAAGTGCCTTAATTTGATAGCATCCAGTTAAGAAGAACCATGTTGAATTATGCATTTCGTGCAGCCACAGGAGGACATGTTACGACCCAAACTGTGCGCAATAGGCTGCATGATGCGCAAGTTCACTCCCGATGTCCATGGCGAAATCCATCTTTGCAGCTACAACACCAAGCAGTGCTGTACAGATGGGCCCAACAAGATGCCGAATGGACCGCTCAGGGTTGCCATCACGTGCTCTTCACTGATGAGTGTCGCATATGCCTTCAACCAGACAATCGTCGGAGATGTGTTTGGAGGCAATCCAGTCAGGCTGAACGCCGTAGACACACTGTCCAATGAGTGCAGCAAGGTGGAGGTTTCTTGCAGTTTTGGGATGGCATTATGTGGGCCGACGTAAGCCGCTGCTGGTCATGGGAGGCGCCATAACGATGTACAATACGTGAATGATATCCTCCGACCGAAAGTTCAACCATATCGGCAGCATATTGGCGAGGCATTCGTCTTCATGGACGACAATTCACGCCCCCATCGTGCACATCTTGTGAATGACTTCCTTCAGGATAACGACATCTCTCGACTAGAATGTCCAGCATGTTCTCCAGACATGAACGCTATCAAGCATGCCTGGGATAGACTGAAAAGGGCTGTTTATGGATGACGTGACCCACGAACTACTCAGAGGGATCTACTACGTATCGCCATTGTGGAGTGGGACAATCTGGACCAACAGTGCCTTGATGGACTTGTGGATAGTATTCCACGACGAATACAGGCATTCATCAATCCAAGGGGACGTGCTACTGGGCATTAGAGGCATCGTTGCGTACAGCAGTCTGGACCACCTCCTCTGAAGGCCTCGCTGTATGATGGTGCAACATGCCATGTGTTGTTTTCATGAGCAATAAAAAGGGGCAGGAATGATGTTTATGTTTATCTCTGTTCCAGTTTTCGGTACAGGTTCCGGAACTCTCGGAACCTAGATGCAAATTTTTTGTTGTTGTGTGTAGTTAAACTTTCTGAAAGCCCAGGCAATAGAAACAGTTTAAAGATCAGTGGTTGAATAAGTACATTCACTTAAAGTACAACTTGCAAATCCAATGATTTTTACCTGTTCCTCTTCTCTGTTCTTACTACTAGAAATAGGCAACAACCCAAGCCACTGCATGACGCGTCACACATCATACAAAAGTCTAAACTAAAATCTGGATAGTCTAAAATGTTTGCATTCACCAATGTGTGCTTAATGTTATCAAAATCTTGCTGGCACTGCTCAGACCAGATCCATACCTCATTCTTCTTGAGTAAATCTACGAAATGCTTACCGCTCAATAGTTGTTGTGGCAGGAAACGTCGAAAGAAAGAATAGAGTCTTTGAAATGACTTCAGTTGTTTTTTAGCTTCCAGCTTAACTGGATGAGGGCGTATACCTTGTACATTAATTATGTGCCAAGACACCTAATCTCACTACAAGCAAATTATGATTTCTTTGGGTTAGCTGCTACGCCAGACCGTGCCAATTTATCCAGAATCTTTTCAAGGGTGTCAAGATGTTCATTCCAAGTCTTAGTGGTTATGAAAAGATCATCGACATAATGTGTAACAGTCTCAACTAACCTGTCACCAAGAACAATATTTAAACCAGTAATAAATACACCTGAATTTGTCAAGTCGGCCACGGGAAAGTACCTAGATCTAAAAATTTCTGTAACTGTTCCTCTAAATTTTCTGGTTTGGTAAAGACCTGTATATACTTAGATAGTATTTGATAAAGCTCGTTGCGTTCATCACCAGTAATAGGAGTGGTTTCAGTTAACTTATGGCTAATCTATTTTTTCGAATCATATTTTGTTTGTGGTGCGTTTGTCTATGTGTTTCCTTGCTCTCTTGCAAAAATTGAATTTTGTAGCCAGTACAATATTTGTCATGTTTGAGAGTGCTGGTATCCAAGTCAGTGGTGATTTGACTGCCCTTACTCTCACAACAGTAAAGTAAATAATAATGTTACCATATTTAACCAAAATATTGCTGGATTAAAGAAAAACGCAGATTCTCACAAAAGCAAAATAAAAATAATGTTACCATTTTTCACAAAAATATTCCACGATTGAAGAATAAAGTGGGTGAGCTCCTGCTTTGTTTAGATGACATTGAATCTGATAATGTAATAAATATACTACGCCTGTCTGAGCATCACTTTGTGTCTGATATGGAAAAGGTAAATATCAGTGGTTATAAACTAGCTGCACATATGAGTAGAGAGAATAAGGTGAGAGGAGGAGTTGCCATAAAGGTCAAAAGTTATTACTGTGTAAAAAGCTTAGATACAAAAAAGTTTTGTCTAGAGCAACATATAGAAACATGTGCCTGTCAACTTAAACTGAAGGAGCGCTCTTTTATAATTGTAACAGTATATAGGTCGCCTTCAGGAAACTTTCATTTCTTCCTGGAAAACTAGGATGCCTTGTGCTATCTGGCAGATAGGGTGAAACGTCCCATTAGAAAAAATATACAAGACTGTGCTTAAACTGACACACAATATTTTTGGCGCAACGCAATCTGACTTTCAAAAATCCCTACAAAAGAATGGCCCTGACTAACATTAACCTATACGTTTCACAAATCACTTACCTCACAAAAATCTTCGTTACTCGAACTACTGCAATACAGCGAGCGCCACTACAGCCAGCTAACTAAAAGATTCAAACTACGGAAGGCACTAACTACTGATAGGCATACTTAGCAAATGAAAGATTTTAATAGAGAACGAACAATGTATTTACCTTACTAGTGTTCAAAAGTCAAAATATATATAGCAGTTCATGACATCCAGTCTTACAACTTCCAAAACTCCGCCATTTATCTCCACACATCCACCACTGCTGGCGGTTCACCTCCAACTGCGCAACACTACGCGCGGCTAACAGCCAACTGCCCAACACTACAATGGCAGACAACAAAGCAAACCAGCCACAGATTGCACACAGCACAGCCAGTGATCTTCATACAGAGCGCTACGTGGCGTTACCAATAAAAAACCCACACAGCCTACTTACGTAGCCCCCATGCTCCCCACAAAAATTATACAAACTGTTTTGGGCACTGGCCAATACATATTTGTTAAAATTTTTCCATAATTACAACAACAAAGAAATCAAATGCACACACTTATTGATACAATGTTGGTCAAAAGCTAAAATTTTCTCACAGTCCATAAAGACAGTCCTGATCGTTCATCACAGTAAAATAGCAGTGTTTATCTCAAAGGTTGAGCAGTAAAAGAAAATGCACATGGAAGTAGTGGATTTCCATGCAGTCTTGAAGAAGTAGTGTTGTCCTTCCAACGGAAAGACAGTGCTGACTCTTGACATGCAGACAGGTAATGGGCCACAACAGAGCAAACCCACTGCACAGTCAGTCGAAGTTTTGAAGAATATTGGTAGGTAGGTCATCACAGAGTAGACCCACTGTAGTCCTGGTAGAGATTACGGTACTGGTGGGCCACCAGACGTGCAGACCCAGTGCAGTCGTTGTAGAAATAATGGTATTGGTGGATCATTAAAGATGCAGACCCACTGTAGTCCTTGTAGAGACGGCCAGCAGCCATCTGTTGCGACTGTGCAGGTGCACAATCACCATCGAAGAGTCTTGCGGAGAATATAGCAAGTCCATGAACCACCACTTGTGCACTCACAAAAACTTTTTTTGGAATGTCCTTAGAACCAGCAGTGCTGTTATCCAGTCCCTTGCTGAATTATTAACACACGTGCAAACACTATCAGTCCCTACTTCTCACATATTGTCCATATACTATGACCAACAGAAATGTGTGCAGGGAAATGAAACTTAATTTGAAGAACTGGTGTCTATACAGTTAAAAAATTTACAACATAAGAATACAAATGTACAAAATATATCATTAAAGATCATAATAGTACAGACAACATTTGCAGTAATACAGGCTTTACAGAAGAATAGATTTAAACCTATACATCAGTGTTACAGGAATTATTACATAAGTAAATACATAAAATAATGAGAATAGTTTTCGAAACATTAATTTCACACATGAGCACTGAAACAGAGCAGGATTAATAATGTCTAAACATCTTTACAAAGAAAATAACATAGTATTTGAAAAATTCTACAACATAAATCTTATTAGCTAAATACATGAAGACAGGAAGAAGAGAAATACACAAGGGTACATACACACATAGCGGAATAATACAAAAGGAAACACAGGGTTTGTGTTCAGTGTAACATTTGGTACTGCAGTCCAACCCAAAACTTCATTTCATAGATCTTTCCTCTTATTTCAACATTTGTTACCACCAAAAAAACCCTATCCAAGCATGCTTTCTGTATTTATATGTTCACATTTTTCTTACCTCATTATTTATTTTCCATTATCTTAACTCATCATTTATTTCCAAGAAAATCCTACCTAAACTTGTTGTCCCTAAACCCTACTTTTTTGTTCATATCCTCTTTCAAAATCCTTTTTTGTCCAAACCATTTTCTTATAGTTTCTCAATTCATCACAACTCATTCTCTTATATAGCCTACCCCAACTGAAGCTAACTTAAATCTACTGAGCTCAGATGCTAAACTAAGAGACGAGGCAATGCAGCAGCACAAAACACCAATGACACAAAAATGGAAATTGGCAAAGCAAGCAGCAATATATATATATATATATATATATATATATATATATATATATATATATATATATATATATATATATATATATTGTTGTGGTCTTCAGTCCTAAGACTCGTTTGATGCAGCTCTCCATGCCACTCTATCCTGTGCAAGCCTCTTCATCTCCCAGTACCTACTGCAACCTACATCCTTCCGAATCTGCTTAGTGTATTCATCTCTTGCTCTCCCTCTACGATTTTTACCCTCCGCACTGCCCTCCAATACTAAATTTGTGACCCCTTGATGCCTCAGAACATGTCCTACCAACCAGTCCCTTCCTCTCGTAAAGTTGTGCCACAAACTCCACTTCTCCCCAATTCTATTCAATACCTCCTCATTAGTTATGTGATCTACCCATCTAATCTTCAGCATTCTTCTGTAGCACCACATTTCGAAAGCTTCTATTCTCTTCTTGTCTAAACTATTAATCGTCCATGTTTCACTTCCATATATGGCTACACTCCATACAAATACTTTCAGAAACGACTTCCTGACACTGAAATCTATACTCGATGTTAACAAATTTCTCTTCTTCAGAAACGCTTTCCTTCCCATTGACAGTCTACATTTAATATCCTCTCTACTTCGACCATCATCAGTTATTTTGCTCCACAAATAGCAAAACTCATTTACTACTATAAGTTTCTCATTTCCTAATCTAATTCCCTCAGCATCACCTGACTTAATTTGACTACCATCCATTATCCTCGTTTTGCTTTTGTTGATGTTCATCTTATACCATCCTTTGAAGACACTGTCCATTCCGTTCAACTGCTCTTCCAAGTTCTTTGCTGTCTCTGACAGAATTACAATATCATCGGCGAACCTCAAAGTTTTTATTTCTTCTCCCTGGATTTTAATACCTACAACCCTGTCTCACTCCCTTCCCAACAACTGCTTCCCTTTCATGTCCCTCGACTCTTATAACTGCCGTCTGGTTTCTGTACAAATTGTAAATAGCCTTTCGCTCCCTGTATTTTACCCCTGCGCCTATAGAATTTGAAAGAGAGTATTCCAGTCAACATTGTCAAAAGCTTTCTCTAAGTCTACAAATGCTAGAAACGTAGGTTTGCCTTTCCTTAATCTTTCTTCTAAGATAAGTCGTAAGGTCAGTACTGCCTCAGGTGTTCCAGTATTTCTACGGAATCCAAACTGATCTTCCCCGAGGTCGGCTTCTACTAGTTTTTCCATTCGTCTGTAAAGAATTCGTGTTAGTATTTTGCAGCTGTGGCTTATTAGACTGATTGTTCGGTAATTTTCACATCTGTCAACACCTGCTTTCTTTGGGATTGGAATTATTATCTTCTTCTTGAAGTCTGAGGGTATTTCACGTGGTCCATACACCTTGCTCACCAGACGGTAGAGTTTTGTCAGGACTGGCTCCCCCAAGGCCGTCAGTAGTTCCAATGGAATGTTGTCTACTCCGGGGGCCTTGTTTCGACTCAGGTCTTTCAATGCTCTGTCAAACTCTTCACTTAGTATCACATCTCCCATCTCATCCTCATCCACATCCTCCTCCATTTCCACAATACTGTCCTCAAGTACATCACCCTTGTATAGACCCTCTATATACTCCTTCCACCTTTCTGCTTCCCCTTCTTTGCTTAGAACTGGGTTTCCATCTGAGCTCTTGATGTTCGTACAAGTGGTTCTCTTATCTCCAAAGGTCTCTTTAATTTTCCTGTAGGCGGTATCTACCTTACCCCTAGTGAGATAAGCCTCTACATCCTTACATTTATCCTCTAGCCATCCCTGCTTAGCCATTTTGCTCTTCCTGTCGATCTCATTTTTGAGACGTTTTTATTCCTTTCTGCCTGCTTCATTTACTGCATTTTTATATTTTCTCCTTTCATCAATTAAGTTTAATATTTCTTCTGTTACCCAAGGATTTCTACTAGCCCTCGTCTTTTTACCTACTTGATCCTCCGCTGCCTTCACTATTTCGTCTTTCCAAGCTACCCTTTCTTCTTCTACTGTATTTCTTTCCCCCATTCTTGTCAATCGTTCCCTAATGCTCTCCCTGAAGCTCTTTAAAACCCCTGGTTCTTTCAGTTTACCCAGATCCCCTCTCCTCAAATTCCCACCTTTTTGCAGTTTCTTCAGTTTTAATCTACAGTTCATAACCAACAGATTGTGGTCAGAGTCCACATCTGCCCCTGGAAATGCCTTACAATTTAAAACCTGGTTCCTGAATCTCTGTCTTACCATTATATAATCTGTCTGATACCTTTTAGTATCTCCAAGATTCTTCCATGTATGCAACCTTCTTTTATGATTCTTGAACCAAGTGTTAGTTATGATTAAGTTGTGGTCTGTGCAAAATTCTACCAGGCGGCTTCCTCTTGCATTACTTAGCCTCAATCCATATTCACCTACTATGTTTCCTTCTCTCCCTTTTCCTACTATCGAGTTCCAGTCACCCATGACTTAAATTTTCGTCTCCCTTCACTATCTGAATAATTTCTGTTACCTCATCATACATTTCCTCAATCTGTTCGTCATCTGCGGAGCTAGTTGGCATATAAACTTGTACTACTGTGGTAGGCGTGGGCTTCATATCTATCTTGGCCTAATAATGCGTTTACTATGGTGTTTGTAGTAGCTTACCTGCATTCATATTTTCCTATTCATTATTAAACCTTCTCCTGCATTACCCCTATTTGATTTTGTATTTATAACCCTCTATTCACCTAACCAGAAGTTTTGTTCATCCTGCCACTGAACTTCACTAATTCCTAATATATCTAACTTTAACCTATCCATTACCCTTTTTAAATTTTCTGACCTACCTACCCAATTAAGGGATCTGACATTCCACACTCCAGTCCGTAGAACACCAGTTTTCTTTCTCCTGATAACAATGTTCTCCTGAGTAGTCCCTGCCCGGAGATCCGAATGGGGGACTATTTTATCTCCAGAATATTTTACCCAAGAGGACTCCATCATCCTTTAACCATACAATAAAGCTGCATGCCCTTGGGAAAAATTATGGCTATAGTTTTTCCTTGCTTTCAGCCTTGCACAGCAAGGCTGTTTTGGTTAGTGTTATAAGGCCAGATCAGTTGCCCCTGCAACTAATGAAAAGGCTTGCTGGCCCTCTTCAGGACCCACATGTTTGTCTAGCCTCTCAACAGATACCCCTCTGTTGTGGTTGCACCTACGGTATGGCTATGTGTATCGCTGAGGCATGCAAGCCTCCCCACCAGTGGCAAGGTCCATGGCTCATGGGTGGGGGGGTATCTTCACTACCCAAAGTTAAATCTCACATTGGCTCAGAAAGGGGTAAATTATGCTGCCACGAAGTCTTTGGTCACTTACCTAGTAGCATCAAAAGTCTGACAGATAGGCTATAGTATTTAAAAGGGAATTAAAAGAATTTCTAAATGGCAACTCCTTCTACTCATTAGATGAATTTTTGGATATAGTAAGTGGGTAAATTCCCAAAAAGAAATTAAGTCTACTGTAATATAATATCTTGTATAGACACCTTTTATTAACCTGAAATTTTCCACACGATTATGAAGTGTGCTATTCATGATGTACGGAACAAGTACTAATCTAATCTTATGTCTAAGGAAACATTTATGTTACGGGAAGTCAATAATACTATCCTCACATAACATATCTAAACCTATAATTCAATTAGTAACTAGATTCTGGACCATGAGGAATGTCCATTGTATTAATCCATTACCTATCGTAATAGTCACAAAACCTGTTTCGTAACTCTACTAGACTTACTACCTATGGCAGTTAAAATCTTGCACTTTTCAACAGGAATCTCTGGTACAGGTTGAAATTCGGTCATTTTCTTATAGAAATTATACAAAAAAACATTCACAGCTGCTCCTGTGTCCAAAACAATACTGGTTGGAATACCTCCTACTATAGCAATAGTTGTAGCTAAAACTATTTCATTGCTAGATGAACGAAATTGTGTATTTGCCTGCAATAGCTCATCAGATAAGCTCTCATCACAGATGTAGCGTATAAACAACAGTAGTTGCTGCTTAAAATTATTAGCTACAAAATCGTTGTGTTATTCATCAGCGGGTGTATCAAACAGTGATTTCATATTGAACTCGCCCTAAAAACCTTCTTCAGCCACGACCTGGGGCACACAAGTTGCTGTCTTTAGTTTGACGTCGCTGTTAAGTGGTGCAGGTGTTGACACAGGCGGAGGCGGAGTTTCACTTGACACTTTATATTTATATTCATATATTATATTATATTTATATATTATATTATATTTATATAATTTATATTATATTTATATATTATATTTATATTAGGATACTGTGTATTCCACTCTCCAATCTATTGTGGCTTTTGTGGTTGAGCACCTTGACTTACCTGCTGATTGGTGGGTCAAGTCCAATTTTGATTTTGTACAAGCTGTGGCAGCATTTGCCATGGACCTGTGTTTATGTTGTACTGAGGTGGTGGACCAGTATTTTGGTACCCATTACCGTAGTCATTGTTCTAGTTTTGCTGTTTATTTTGTACAGGCTGATAATTGTTTCTGTATTTCTTACAGTTATTGTTGTTTCTGAAATTTCCATTATTGTTGTTGCGGCGCCTCTTATGTTGGTTTCTGGGTGTTTTGTATGATATGTTATTATTATTATTATTCATACTAGGGAGTGTCTGCTGATTTTGCTACGTGTACTGGTTCGCGGAAGGAAGCTGTTGATTCTGTTGCGCTAAGTAACCGACAGCGGCCGGCGCGCCAATATTAAGTTGGGTAGCCTGCACGTTTTGCAAGCCACTGACGTAAACATTGTGGTAGCTGTTTTGCCGCGTGGAACGTTGATCCTCATATAATATACCAACAGAATCAAGCACAGTCAGAAAATATTCTGCATGATTGTCTGGAATGTGTAGTAACTTCCCTTTAATATTAAAAGGCAATCTGGCTTTCAGTGCGCGGAGTATGTCGCGCGTAGCTACAGGTTCATCAAGGAAGTGTCGCATATTCAAATTTTTCTCAAAATACTGGCGCAAATTGCCATGTTTAGCGTTGAAAGGTTGTGGTCCACAATCCGTGTCCTAAGATGTTTTTGTACCGACTGCTACCAAAATTTGGCCAAGAAAGCTCTTTCAAATTGCTCATATGTCACGCACCTGTCGACTTCATTATATGCTCAAACAGTGGCGTCACCCTGGATGCAACCTACAATGTACGAAATTATCTTTCGGTCACTCTGTGCTCTTGGGAACGCATTTCTAAACGCTTTCAGAAAAATTACCGGATGTACAGGACGTTTTTCTGGGACGAAAGATTGAAATTTCCGTCGTTTAATCAGACTTCCTTCTTGTTTGGCACTGTAATGTCGATTGCTTTTACTGTAATTATGGTAGTGATCGGCTGGTGAATGGAAAGGAATGTACTGCCCATAAATGTAGTGATTGTATGTCATGTGTACGGGTGTGTTGTGAAGTGTGTGTTGTGTATTGAGGATACATACCATCAATGCATCCGTTTTCATTACCAAAGCGAGCATTTTGATTATTAGCATTACTACACTTCAGTCGTATGCCATCGTTTACTTGTTTCTGTTGTTCTACGTTGGATTTCGCTGCCTCAGCTATGACATGTTTATTATTTTTGACAAATTTGGCTACGGTGTCGTGCATAACAGCCGGTAATTTTTCCGCTATAAATTGGTGAAAAGATTTATTTTTCTGATCAACACAGTCATAAAATTCTTTATTTATGTTGACTAAATGGTTATCAGTATGTAATTGCTGTTTGTCTGTACGTTGTTTATCCATAGTGTTAACTTTGCCTTCAATTGAAGTAATGCATGTTTTTATTGAGTCATGGACTGGCGGATAAGATTTGACTTGAGTGGCAACAGCTTCACATGTGCCATTTAAATGTTTGACTTCAATTTGAATATCTTTTACATCTTGTGTGGTTTTTTCCTGTTGTAAGCTCAATTCGGGAAATTTTGAGTCAAGTATGAACACTTGGCCACTCAGTCTCGTATTAATCTCGTCTAATCTTTCACACAAAGTGTCATAACAAGTTTTTAGTGGTCTTAAGTCATCCTTAATCTCGTCATTTCACGTTTTAAAACTGTGATGTGTTCGTCAATGTCTTTTTTGTTTTCAGTCATCTGATTTTGTATTGATGAAATGTAATTTTTGTGTTCAGTCATTTGCTTCATAATAGCATCAAATGTACTGGCAGGATTTGCCAAGTGAAAGTGCGCTGCCTCCACCACGTCGTTTGACATGACATCACGGACAAGAATGGGCTCTGAGCTGGATTTAGCTATTTGACTAGTGATTGGCCTAATTACGAAATTACCATCACTAGGAATGTTAACTGTTGACTGATCGATACTACTGGAGACAACTCTGGAGTCATTGTCAATGTTTTGTTCAATGTCAGTTTCAGTTTGCATTTTTTGTCTGTCGTGTTCCATTTTTGCTAATTGTTTATGTGTTATCACCATGCTACATGTAATGTGTATCGTAAGAAAAATCTTTAAACTTGTTTGAGAATGTTTCATGAAATTCATTTTGAACGGCAACAATGTTGGCTTAACTAAGTAAGAACTCCAATTAATGGTGAAATAATTACCGTTAATGTTTACCTGTCAGGAGTCAAAGCAGGAAGAGCACAATGGGGTGTAGGGCTTCACATCAGGAAAGAAATGGAACCCAGCGTAGTTGCAATAAGGTATGTAAATTAACGACTGATGTGGATAGATTTGACAATGTCTAGGAAGAAAATTAGGATTGTGTCAGTATATTCGCATTGTGAAGGGACAGGTCAAGATAAGATGGATAGTTTTTATGAGGCACTCAGTGATGGAGTTGTTAGAGTAAAGGACAAGGACAGTGTTCTGCTCATGGGGGATTTTAACGCCAGGACTGGAAATCGAACAGAAGGGTATGAAAAAGTTATGGGTAAATTTGGAGAGGATATGAAGGCCAAGAGGAACGGGAAACTACTCCTGGATTTCTGTGCCAGTATGGGCTTAGTAATCACAAACTCCTTTTTTAAACATAAGAACATTCACTGGTATACTTGGGAAGGCAGGGGAACCAGATCTGTCATTGACTATATAATAACAGATCAGGAATTCGGGAAGGCTGTGAGGGTCACACGTGTATTCACGGCATTCTTTGATGACACTGATCATTATTTAATCTGCAGTGAAATTGGGATTGTGAGACCGAAAGTGCAGGAGGTCAGATCCATATGTAGGAGGATAAGCGTGGAGTAACTTCAGGATAAGGAAATCAGGCACAAGTACATGACAGCGATCTCAGAAAGGTACCAGTTAGTTGAATGTAGTTAATTACAGTCATTGGAAAAGGAATGGACACGGTACAGGGACACAGTACTAGAAGTGGCTAAAGAATGTCTTGGAACAGTAGTGTATAAAGGTAGGATGAAGGAAACAGCTTGGTGGAATGACACAGTTAAGGCAGCCTGTAAAAGAAAAAAGAAGGCGTATCAAAAATGGCTACATACTAGAACTCAGGTAGACAGAGAAAGTTATGTTGAAGAAAGAAATAAAGCCAAACAGATAATTGCAGCATCCAAGAAGAAATCTTGGGAAGACTTTGGAAACAGGTTGGAGACTTTGGGTCAAGCTGCTGGAAAACCATTCTGGAGTGTAATTAGCAATCTTCGAAAGGGAGGTAAGAAGGAAATGACAAGTATTTTGGACGGGTTAGTATAAAAGAGTCTACTAAACAAAAGTTTCTTTTCTGCATTTATGATCCCTGCTTACTGAAAAAATGCACAAGATCCCCAACGCGAAAAATCCCCAACACGAAAATATGAAATTAGACACTGTTTAGGTTAGGTTAAACGCCTAACAATAATTGAACAACAAGCAGAAAGCACTGTGGTACACCCTTCTGCACATGCAGAAGTTATCTCTGCGTACAGCATGTGTGTGGATTGACGGCAGTTTAGAACTGCTCTCCATTCTGGAGCGTGGATGTCTGTCTACCGCTAGACGATTCTCAAGCTAGACCAGTACCGTTCGCGGCGGATCGTCGTGTAATACCCGCTTAAAATTTCGCTGGTGGCGCTCTACCGGTGTCCCAGGCTACGTCTGACAGAATCCGCCCAACACAACAGAATAACCTCCCATTGCACTGCCTGCCTGAAAGGCGCCACATTATTGGAGACCTCATAATGTGCTAGACGTGACATCTGCTCGCACCCCTCCGTCCAGTGAACCCCTGTAATTTTCAGAATGTGCAGCCTGTGGCGTTCCAGTACCTAGCTGCAGTAGCGCCAACATCTCCACTAGAGTTTAAAAGATTTACTCGCCCTGGTGAGGCAAAATACCTATATTTGTCCCATTACTAATCCCAGCAAAAGATTTTACCTTCGCCAGCCGCTGTGGTCTCGCAGTTCCAGGCGCGCAGTCCGGAACCGTGCAGGTTCGAATCCTGCCTCGGGCAAGGTTGTGTGTGATGTCCTTAGGTTAGTTACGTTTAAGTAGTTCTAAGTTCTAGGGGACTGATGACCACAGCTGTTAAGTCCCATAGTGCTCAGAGCCATTTGAACCATTTTACCTTCATTCATAATCAAATCCACAAATCAACAATTATCAATAATGCACTTAATGGTGTAGCACAATTAATTACTGAATTAACTTATCCCATAATAGCATGTGATAACTTGAAACAAAGGCAAGTCTAAATGACGTCCTTTGTTTCAAGTACATACACAAGAGGTATGGTCATTGTTGTATACAAAAAAGTATTCGAAACTATAGGAATATGTCTATGTTTACGATATGACCAAGGTAGTAAGAAAAAATTGTCAACCTACGATAATGTCAGAAAGACAAGGTAAGTAACAGATCATATCGAGATGAAATCAAAACATCATTCTTGAGCAACCTATGGACTTGGTCACTGTTGATTTTTGTGGTTCTTTGCCGAAAAGTAGAGGTTGGCGCTGCTTTATTTTTGTCATGATAGATGGTTCAAATGACTCTGAGCACTATGGGACTTAACATCTGAGGTCATCAGTCCCCTAGAACTTAGAACTACTTAAACCTAACTAACCTAAAGACATCGCACACATCCATGCCCGTGGCAGCATTCGAACCTGCGACCGTGTGGCTCTGGACTGAAGTGCCTAGAACCACTTGGCCACCTCGGCTGGCTCATGATAGATGTTTTCTCTAAATTGACTAAATGGTACTCAGTCAGGAAAGCCAGAAGTAAAGAAATTATTTCAAAAAATGAAAAGGGTTATTTCAAGTATGTTAGGAAACCAAAAGCTGTCTTATCAGACAATGGTTCACAGTTGCTGTCTACAAATTGGAAATCACTAATAGAAAGATCTATATAGGATCCATCATCAAATCTGGCACAAAGATACTGCATGACATTCGTTGTTTCTGTCACATATATTCTAGTCATAAGCATCCTACATGGTATGTCAGCATACAGAATTTTGAAGACATGATGAACAGTCTGCATCACAGCCTTACAGAGTTTTCACCTTTCGAGACTGGTTTTCACCAAAGACCAGCAAACTTCATATCTGAACTAGCACAATTTCCACCATGGACAATTATGCTAGCACAATAATGTAAAACAGGTGTCAAAGAAACCATGAAGAAACAGGGGAACTGAGGAAGAGGAGGCGTAATACTAAATTAAAAACAACAAAATTTAAAATCAGAGGGTACACACTGATCAAATTGCATGGAAAGTCATAAATATTATCTAGTAAACTAAAAACAAGTTCTTTGATATATACTTCGGCCCTTTCAAGACTGTGGAATATCCTAATGCGTATCACTTAGTCTATCCAAAATCAAAGAAAGTTCCTGGGCTTAGAAACATTGTTTCATTAAGACTATATAAAGGAAAAGAGCAGAGATGATACCTAAAGAATTTTTAGTCAAGAATGGTGAGTCACTGGAATGGAATGTAAACTATTTTGTTGTAATATTTGTCTTATCATGAGTTAATATATTATTTGTGCAATCCTTTAACTATTTCTCTTGCTGTTTAATGGTTTGAGATATATTTGTAATACTATGTGACATTAACCAAGTGGAATGCGTTCATCAGTATGTTACGTGCATGACGCAACAAGACCTCAAGCTGACATATCATTGCTTCCTCCTCGTTTTCTGTGCCAGATCCTCTTCTCCTATCTGTCAATCTAGTGATGTTATCTCTTTCTGTTCATCATATCGTTCTACAACTGAAATGAATGATTTTGATGCCTGAAATGTTTGCTATATTGTCTGAAGTTTTTGTCACTTATCCATATTATTGCAACATGTTGCATTTTCAGTCAGCTTTCAATGAATACTCACACTGAGGTGCTGATAATTATTCTTTCTATATTATATGTAATATCCAGCTCAGTGTAGTCTTTAAAAATTATGTTACATGATAATTGTATAATTATTGAAAGCACTTTTTCATTTGGAAGTTCAGTTGAACTTGGTATGTTATAAAGCTAGAGTAAATATTTAACTTTTTTGAAAGACCTATGAAATTTTATGTATACTAAGACCTCTCCAGCAAGAGGGGCTGCCAGTATAAGTAAGAAACAGGTGACAGAAGATGATAGCAGTTTAAAGATATGCTCAATAAATGGAGAGAGATTTTGTAATAAAGTGGGAAATACCAGTGACATCACAATAATTTTTTATTGCCAGTTGTTAACACAAGCAAAAATACTTAAATGTGATCATATAAAGACGTTATACTAATGTGAAGTATAGCAATTTGCTGACTTATTAATTTCGGATTCTTCTGAATAGAATGATGACATGGGTCTTTCAAGTCGGAAATTTACTATATGTTCCTTTATAATAGGGAGACATGCATGTTCAGTGAACGTTTGTGATAATTGGAGTGTTTTTTGAACACTTCATGTCATTTGTTCAGCATTACTCAAAAATATGTGCAAACTTTACCTTTACCATTTTTGGTTACATCCAGATGGATTAACCAGGATCTTGCCCTGTTGGGATTACT
The DNA here is from genome assembly GCF_023897955.1 of Schistocerca gregaria. Classification (NCBI taxonomy): domain Eukaryota; kingdom Metazoa; phylum Arthropoda; class Insecta; order Orthoptera; family Acrididae; genus Schistocerca; species Schistocerca gregaria. The sequence goes on from NC_064923.1 coordinate 551,293,784, forward strand.
ATTGTATCGTAAGTGCAACCTGTGTATTCAATTTTATTTTTAGCTTTTATACTGTAAAAGATGTAATACCTAATCTAAAGGTAATATGGACTGACATGTGTGCAGTTAAAACTATTTTACCATGAAACCAAGGCAAGGGATAGAGAGACAAATAGACTACAGAGAATGGAGTAAAAAGCCACAATAACCAAAACAAGTGGAAACTGCAGATAATGAAAGCAATTTGGACACATAAGTGTTGCTATTACATCTGTAATGTGAAGGTCATACATACGAAAAATGACATTTAAAATGCTGTGTGTATAAGCGCCATTGGGCCTCATTAGTGGTAACAATAGTAAAAACATTTCAACCATAATTGTTTAATTGTCGTATAAAGCTACTCTTTGACTGCTTGGAGAACGCATTTCTACATTAAGAAGTATTTTACACGGGTGTCATAGACATATATTAGTGTAGGTGGTTTGTTATTTGAAAATTTGATTTTTTTATTTGTTTAACCCAAAGTCAGTAATTCAGACTTGTTGTATATTTTGTTTTGATCAGCTTTATAAAAAATTTAAGGTCTTGAGATATATTTGTCACAGTGAGTAACAGGTCACAGGTTTGAAAATCCATCCACTTTCAGAAAAATAGCCTTTGCAAAAAATTGTTGTATATTTTCAAAATTTGCACCTTTTGGCCAGTCCCATTACTTTAGCAGCAGAATTTTGGATGCATATTCATGCCATCAAAGGTCTTTGAGAGGCAGTTGTAATGGAACTGACCAATAGACCTCGTTTGGTTACAAGTCATAGTAAATGATACTCAAAGTAGTGGATCTCTACATGTTAGAAGCATAAATCTTAAGAATGCAGAATAAATTTTTCTGAAAATATACTAATTCTTTGATTTGTTATCAAGACATTAAAACATCTTTAATTAAAATGTTAATTAAAACTTTTGCTTGTTAGTGTCTTATATTTAAGTCAATAATTATTATCAATAATGGTATATATTTCACATTTAAATCTGAAGTGATATAAAGAAAGTTTTGTAAATGTAACTTCGATAATCAATGCATCATCTTTGGGCTAGCATGTATTCCAAATTTTAATATTTCTGGGCAGAGAGTCATGTGGCCCATTCCGTTGTGCATTAGGATGTGTGGCTGATTTATCAAGTTCCTTGTTAATTTGTGCTTTCATTAACAAATGTGCATATACCAACTAGCTGATAGTAACAGAAGAATAAAATGAAGTTAAAACTAATTCACATATGAAACTATTTTTGTGTAGTTTGGACCTTAGAAGAATGTAAACTCATCACCTTTTTGCAGCCAAGCAAGAATTTACCATGCTTTACACAAAACGAAGCCAACATGCCTCATGGAGATGATCTATAAGATTTGGTCAAAAAAAGCTAAGTGGACTGATTATTTACTGTGAAAATATAATTATCATTATCGACATTCGTGTACTACTAGGTTTTGTATGAATGTATTTAATCAACAAACTCATTGTAATGGCAAATGTTGAAACATCGTGAAACCAAGTAGATGTCACTATGAAATAACAGCAAACAGAGAAGCACCGAATATGTGTGTGCCTCATTCCTATATTACTCAGCTCTGATGTGAACCTTCTGTGTTTATAAACTAACCACAAGCAATCAAAAACGAATTAAAAATGAAAAACGTCACATTAAATCCATGAAGTTTTTTGTTGGATTCCCATTACAACAAATTTTGTGCAAAGAGTTGGCTCATTTCAAGACTTCATGCAACAATTTAAATATTTTACAGGAGACACTCCCATCAACTATCCGATGAAAAGTTGAGACTGTAGCAGCAGTGACACAGTGTCAATGAAGAAATAACTGAGATGACTGGCCTAACACACACATACTGGGAACACGCAATCAAGAAAAAATAAAATTCCTAAGTTCTGGACACGTGGCTTAAGGTCGAAGGTAGATGAAATACTGCAAGAATGAATTTCGCAATGAGGAACTCATTATCAACATTCTTAAGATTGAAATTTTAATATAAATGAATATTAGAGAAACCGTGTCCAGCTATCACAAACACTATTCTACTTCATCGATTTCATGAAGGCAAGAAGTAGTTTACAAAGAGTTATAATGGCTCTCTGTTCACTGTAATGGCAATTTCCACACATTTGTACAACAGAAATTTTGATAAAGGTGACTTAAGATCCATTCACACAGTTATCTTACTGACAGTGGAACATAAAAAAAAGTTCACTTCATATGTTGGCTATCTTCAGAATTGAATCAAATAACATTCATGAAACCTTATATAAAAATTCATCCTAATTAACAAAACAATGTACTTTCTGTTGCAGTAGCTCTTAATATGCATGTTGCTCATCAAGAATATTTACATATGATTATGAATTAATGTGAGTCTGGTTTTACAATATTGAGGAACACATTAAATCTCAAAGTATTACACACTATTGGCCATTAAAACTGCTACACCAAGAAGAAATGCAGATGATAAACGGGTATTCATTGAACAAATATATTATACTAGAACTGACATGTGATTACATTTTCACGCAATTTGGGTGCATAAATCCTGAGAAATCAGTACACAGAACAACCAACTCTGACCGTAATAATGGCCTTGATACGCCTGGGTATTGTGTCAAACAGAGCTTGGATGGCATGTTCAGGTACAGCTGCCCATGCAGCTTCAACATCATACCACAGTTCATCATGATTAGTGACTGACATGTTGTGACGAGCCAGTTGCTCGGCCACCATTGACCAGACGTTTTCACCAGTTCCATATTCTGCTAACAATCATTGGATCTCGACCAAAGTGAGCAACAATGTCGCGATACGATAAACCGCAATGGCGCGTCTGTAGCACGTCATCTTCGTGGTGTAGCAATTATAATGGCCAGTAGTGTATCTTATAAACATAATGATAAAGCACAAGTCTGATATATTCTGTTACTTGGTGAAAAATAAGTGTACCAATAAGGTTTTACAAGAACCATCAAAAGTATTACATAGATTCCTAGAGGCTAGTTATGTTTCATGATAAACAAATGGTGTGTACCAAGGAACAAGTGTGACATTCAGTAAGTGATCAAACGCTTGTGTCATTGCAGATAAAGAGACAAACAAAGAGGAAGATTATTCCCAATCAGTCTTGTTTTCCTATATCTGCACACAAGCTCACACACAGAATTTTTTTTAAATCTCTAACCACTGGGCTGAATATGGAGCACAGACACACTAGGAAATTAGTATCACAAAACTGTTCAGATGGAGCGAAAGGACTCAGTATGCCTTGAACGTGTGAAAGACAAAGTTAATTGCTTACAATGGCACTGTATTGTTGCTTCATCATTCACAGGCTGTGGGAACTTGTTGAAATCCTAATTGTCTTGGTAATCGGGAAGGATGTCTGCTTCTCAGTTGGCAAGAATGATGACAGATCTTCCTCTTCAAATACATTTCTAGATATATTCTTTTACATATGCAGAGCAAAATACAGAGCTTGTGGCGCTGGGCTATAGAACATCGTTCCTGGGTAAGTGACACTACCAGTATTCCTCCCAATGTAACTTCTACTACTACAGTCCTTTTTCTCGAAGTTCTGATAAGACATCAGCTCTGTATTGCATTTCTAAACGGTATTTTTCATCTTCTCAGGGCAATAGAAATTGGGGAGTATCACTGATCTTATTCAAATGGTATGGCACAGGAGGAATTAATGGAACAACTCAGGATCGGTACAATAGTTCTGACAGTAGGATAGGTTTTTTCCTTGGCGTTTCTCCACCTTGATGATACTTTGTTGCTGCACCCAGCTGAGTCTGAGTGCAGTACTTTGCAAAGTCATTACTCTGTTGCTAGCATGACATGAGTTCCAAAGCTTTGTTGCACAATACTATTAAGAGCTGCAGTAACAAACGTGACGTTGTTGGCATTACGTGCTGTCTAGCAGGTGTCTTATAGAGAGAGAGTTGTGCTCGCTGGGTTCTGCATTCCAAAGTCGCCAGAGGTATCTAGCCCCCGTGTTAGCCTGCTTTAGGACACTCCACTGTCGACCCTCAACATGATTGCCTTTCCTCCTCCTGTTGATCATTCTACAGAAACACTGTCGTCTGTATTGGTGTGCCTCTTCCATTAAGACCTCAACACCTCTATGCAGGCTAACAAAAACTCCCTTAGATACATACTATGTACAATGTTACAAACAGGTAACGATTAGCCTTGAGACAAAACTTTAGAAATTCCTTTAATAAAAATGTTACTGCGAACTAGATCCCACTTTATCAAAAAGAAATTATTTTACAATATTGTGACAATTCATAAGAGGTTCTGTTTGTTAAACAAACAAAATAAATAAGTAAGCAATGCACAACACAAATCGCCATGTCCTTAGGTAGATGAAACGATAATTTTTTTTATCGCCAGTCTCATCTATGTTTTGCTCTGGCTAACAGTACTTATGAGGTCAATGAAGTTGACCTTTCCCTTTTGAATATACAGTTTTGTGATCTTTCCTTCCTCCTTTTGTTATGAATTTATTTTTGTCTATGGCTTCCATCTTCACTTGTTATCTTTTAAAGTATTTCAGGACTTCTCGTTGATTATTTCATTCCCTGTGCGACCTAACACAAAAGTATTCTAAAAATAATATAAGACACACACACACACTATATATATATATCACTTTTGCACAGCACAACTTCCTAACATCTCCCCGAACTCCTCTATAACCACATAATTATCGCACTGTCGGCAATCCAAAAACAAATCCTTATAAATTCACAAAAACACTGTACAGATCCACCAGTGAAATCTAGCTACCAGTTGTTGCATTATTCTAAGAATGCTTTGATACGACTGATGTAATGGGCACTAATTGATTTCTTGCTCTTTAAGGATTCCAGTTCGAAAGCTTTGATTTGTGCATTTCTCCAAATTCTCAATGGACCATTGTAGATCGAGAAGAACTGGTGACATAGTAACTTCTGCTTGTCTGTGAGGTGATGTGATTTGGCAAGAACCTTTTGAATGGCCTGGAATTTTCTCAGTTTCGCTCTCTTACAATGATTGTAGGTGCCATTTTGATTTTACTCAGCACCACATCGACAGTTGCTGAATGTTGTGTCCGATTACGGAGTGAAAATTCCACTAACCCTCTGATCTCATCCTTAGGTGGTCTATTTCTTAATACTGTAATTGGTGGAAGCTTGGTTGAGCCATGTGACAACCCATTCATTGATTGCTGGAAATCAGACAGAAAGATGTCCCAGTTCGAGTGCTGTTTTGCACAATACACTGTGCATAAGTTGTCAAGATCTTTCATAGTCGATGCTGTGAAATTCTACGCAAGGGGAACTGAAGAAACGAAGATGTGTTTAACCTTAGGTCTCTTCAAAGCAGCTACCCATCTCCGAGAGAGGAACTACAGACCATTGACAGTAATTATACACTTAACGCGCTCTACTTGCACCAAAAAGTCCTTGCAGGGTGCCATGGAAACTGTCAGTGCTGTATCTTTTCACAACGTTGCTTATGCCACGAATTTAGATGTTTGTTCTGTAGCTACGAGAACATTGCTGTACCCTCTCCTTGTCCTGTGAATGGGACCTAGGATGCTGTTTCAGTTTAAGTGGGATGATTGGAAAAGAGGCCAGTGATAGTTTTGATTGTTGTGTTTCGTCTTTAGGAAGGCTTGCACAAGGAAAGGACGCTCGTGATGCGCCTTTCAATATTTTTAAAGTGGTATACTGTTTTTGATTCTAAGAAACGCTTTCGTGGGTCAAAATGTGCCTATCTCAAATTAATGTATCATATGAGTTTATCAGATCTTCGTGGATGTAGAGAACCCATACAGAGTCGTCTGCATTCCTGTTGTAGAATAAAATTTTTCTTCATACAGGATTAAATTTCTGGGCCATCACTTGACTTCTGTCATTCCGCTTTTGCTTGCGTGATGATAAGACTGGATCTCGGTCGTCCTTTGCTACATTTCGAATAGAAGCTGTTATAAAGTTTTCAAATGCCACCTGTCGCAGGTAGAAGATACTGAAATTGGTTTCTTGCACATCTTCTCGCATTGTATCTATCAATCCAGCAGGGGATCCGGATAAGGCATCGCCAATGATATTCTTTGAGCCTGGTATGTTCATTATAGAACAGACCTTTGGATGCAGTACGTTTCCACAGCCTTTGTAATTTTGGCTGTTTTGCACTGACACGAACTGTTTGAAGTCGAAATCCTCTCCGTTTCGTTGCAGCGCTGCGTCTTTGATTATTTGCGCCTATTCGTACTACAGAATCAGAACTCAATTACTCATTTAATTCAAAAGCTGTGCGTATTCCGCCAGCAGACCTTTGCAATGGTATACAGTTGACTGCAATGGACTCTTCTACACACTTACCCCTCACTTGTGGACTCGTGGCCTGCAAGTTTGCTATGCGTTCCTCGAAACATTTTATAAATTCTACTAGCCATTTACTATGCAGTTTCCCTGACATTTTAAATGCCATCAGATCTTGGACTCCCCATGCTTCGCCTATTGGAAGTGGATTAGGTGCCTTCTGGCACCTTGCGAAACTCTTGCTCCAAAATATAACGATTGTTTAATGTCGACTGTTCTGTTGCCTCACCTAGTATGTTTCAGTGTGTTCTCCAGTCTGGTGGATTTTATATTCGTTTGCTTTAATGTGTTGTTCGTGACATGCCTCGCCTTCCTGTAACATTACCGGCCATCGTAACCACTGGAATCCAATCTCTTTGTAATTCCATTGCAGACACCATGTTGGTTAAATATCTGATGTTCTTACTATTTGTACTGCGTTTTTTACTGCTTTTCTTTTTGTTCGTCGAAATCCTTTTCACCCATTCCTCCATTTATCTGATTTATTTCATTTGATTGTTTTTCTCCTTTACATCTTTTATCTGCTCTCCTAGATCCTGTACTATTTTCATGTTTATGCATTCAGTTTGAGTGGTCACAACTTTGTTCTGTTCACTGAGGTCCTTGATGAGTGTTTCATGAAATCAAATAATGTTTGGAATATGTTGTTCTGATATATTGCAGTATCAGTTCTTTTGACTGATTACAAACCAAATGAAGTCATACTGGGTGACAATTATTGAACTACTCTTATATGAAATAAAATCATCATAACTTCTGAATAGTTTGCGTGAGGCCGTTCAAACTGCATGGTGTGCCGCAGACCACGATCAGAATTAGTATGTACATGTACGGTTTGGTTTTGTGACGAAGCCCACTTTCATTTGGATGGGTTCGTCAATAAGCGAAAATTGGCCTCACTTTGGGGGACTGAGAATCCGTGTTTTGCGACTGAGAAGTCTCTTCTCTCTTAACTGGTGACTGGGCGGTGTGCAATGTTCAGTCACGGAATATTCCTTAACGGCACAGTGACTACCGAACGGTATGTGAAGGTTTTGTAAGATGATTTCTTCCCTGTTATCCAAAGTGACCCTCATTTCGACAAGATGTGGTTCATGCAGGACGTACCTCGACACCATCAAAGCAGGAGAGTGTTTGATGTCCTGGAGAAGCACTTTGGGGACTGCATTCTGTTTCTGCAGTACCCTGAGGCCACGAACATGAGCCTAGATTGGCCGCCATGTTATCCAAATCTCAACAAATGCGACTCCTTTTTGTGGTGATATATTAAAGACAAGGTGTACAGCAATAATCCCAAAATCATTGATGAGCTGAAGACACCAATTCAGAAAGTCATCGACAGCATCTATATTCCGACACTTCACTGGGTCATGCAGAATTTCACTATTCGTCTGCGCCATGTCATCGCCAATGATGGCAGACACATCTAACATCTCATAATACAAATCTGAATATCTGTAGTGACATTTGTTTGTATGTTGAATAAAGTGCGTGCACACCATAGTTTGTAACTAATTTGTTTTTCTTAAATAGTTCAGTAATTGTCACACTTTATGAATATTTTTGTGGCTATCCTTTAATCTTCACCACTCCTGAAATTTTCGATTGTTACTATCGCATCATCACGTGGTGGTTACTGTATTCATGGATTTACAACTGACCAGAGAATTCGCATTTTCTACTTCCAACATTTTGACATGAGGTATTCCCATTTCTAAAGCCCTAGAATTTGGCTGGTCTGCTGGGACCACTAATTTCTGCTCTCTCATTTAAATTTCTGCATTATCCAGCGATTGTTCCAAGATGTCTTCTGGACTATCAACTCATTTAGCTTCCTGGAGCCTTGTCTTACTTCGAGTTAACAATCAGTTTATGACAAATAAACATAAAAATGCAAAAATAGCTGTTCAGCATTTCACTCTGCATTGACACAAAAATTGTTATGACTATTTCATGTTGTACCAAAATACCTACTATCCTAAATGTTATACAAGTATTTGTCACCAACAGTTTACAGCGAAGAGTTATTTACAAGAGGATCTAGGACAGAATCTACAAAACCATGCTGAAAAGAACACAAATGATACGCAAATTCGCAATTACTCCATTACTATGGTCATGAAACTGAGGTTAATTCTGAAAACTTAAATTTCAAATCTGAGTGCATATTCAAAGCTAATTTTGGAGAGTGTTTTACAGGAGATCTATGAGATTTCGAATCCTGACTGGGTCGTAATTTTTATGCATGACCCCATGAGTGTACTTTATTCGAGTTTTTTCGAATTCTATGTGTGTATGTGAAACACCACACTACTACAAGTTAAATGCCTAACAAAATTATACAAAGGATATTGGATAACATGGGAAAGAAATTAGCCCTGACGGTTGGGCATTTTGAGATATGAATAATCTCTTTCTACAAACTTACTAAAAATTATACAACTGACTGAAATAATTGCATGAAACTGAACTAGTGGCTCTCTCACCCTTAAGAATCACATAGAGATATAAATGATGGCGGGCACTAGTTACTTTATTTTGAACAAACAAAAAAGGGGTGTATTGAACATGCTTGAGAGGCACTGCTAATTGAATGATAATATGAGAAAGAATTATTAAAGAGCAAAAATGAATTTAATTGTTTGACAAATTTTTTAATGCAAGGGAAAAGGAATGGAGTGACCTAACGGTTTTCTTACTGCTCATTCATGATAGAGTGTACTCTTCCTAATCAACAATGAATGTGCATTATAAAATTAAAATTGTCATACAAGTCTATGGATCAAATGAATCGTGAGCAGGGCTGAACAAGAAATAGACATTGAGAGTCCCTGCTAGAGCGAAGGTGTACTTCACAATATCGAGTATGTATTCTCCATCACTGTAGCTGTGTCACCTGGTGTGCTGGCATGGCTCATGTGCTGCATGAGGGATCTGTTTGTTCAAAACTTTGTGTATTTCTCTTGAAAGGGATAACTCTTTACATCTAACATCTGTGACCTATTTAACTAACATTTAGAACTTTCCAAAAATTGTAGCCTAGAATCACTACAAACAAATGTGTGAATTGGTTTTCTCACATTCACTGTCTTCCTCCAACCAGTAATTATTTGTACAAACTGAGATGTACCTCACTGTGCACTTTGAAACTTGTCAGATCAGGAACACCTATTATGAAGAACATTGACAACTTTACATTTTGATGCTTAATGGCAATGGGATACATAGTTTTGTGCTTGAGCTTGGGACCTCCTTTTATAATAGGTGTGTACCTACATTCTGCCCTGTATAATTTCACATCACAAAACATAGTTTCTAAAACCCGATCACAATTCCTATCAAGTGAAGGGAATACAAAGGTCTTGTTCTGCATCTGCCAAGTTTAACCATTTGTTTCTGACATTCTTAAACATATGCACAGTGTCATACATGAATATATGACATTGTCTCTACCTTCAAATGAAAAATAGAAGTAATCATTGCTTTTACAGTTTTCTGTCAATTTGATAAAAAGTTCCTATTTGCTGCACAATTGTCACAAATTATAGTTATGGATTTAAGTCCACAAGACATGGTAAGTTGTGAAACTTATAGAATTTGTTCATGTAATTCCTGCAATAGGATGTTTTTCATTGGATGTAATGAAACAATTTTCTTCATGGCTGACAAATGCAGATTATATGAAAAAAGCTGTAACTGCTGTGGCTTAAGATCTTAATGAATTCTCACCAACGCTTCCTTTGAACTGAAATTTTGAATTCATACAAATCTCATACTACTGTAAAATACATATTCTTTCCTCTTAGTACCTTGTTGCTACTATAGTATTAACAAAATGACAATTAATTGACTTGTTTTATTCTGAAATGTTTAATGGCGCAATAAGTTTTTGTATTTCCTTTGCTTGTGGTACATATAGAAGGCACTTTGAACGAAGAGCAGTGTATGCTGCACTGCACTTTTGAAATATTAAGAAAAAATATAGCAACATGTTTATGAAATACCTATTCTTTGTCATTCTACATAACACAATCTGTTCATACAAGAGCTTGACACAGGTGCTATTTCCATTGTCTTCAGTAAAATTTTGCTCCAAATATGCAACACAGTTTTTTAGTTTTGTGACACAATCATGCACAAGTTCCACTGCAGAATGTTCTGTAGTTGTGACAACAGAGTTATTTTCAAGTTTAGAGGCTCAATCCATTGCATATCATGGGTACTTTCAATATTATTGACCACACATATTTCAACACACATACAACTGTCAATCTTTACACTACCTTGAATTTTCAGAATGCCTTTCACTGATAACCCATAGAAACACAAAAAATTATTGGTTACAGTATAACACCACATGTCACTTCACACATTTTGTTTTCACACAAGTCTGTAAAACGTTTAATAAAATCTTCTGTAAGCCACTCTTCATTTCTTTTACCAAGATCTTGATTTCGCTTTCCTTTGGATCTCAAGGGCATCGCTATGTGCTGTGTAATGCGATGAATGAGTAGTGATCATTTTTTAATGATAATTATTGATGCGGTCATTGATTTACATTTTCTCTTGTTTTTGTATAAGTTCTATTCTTTTGTTGGATGTGCTTTTTGACGAGTCATATGAGTTATGGCTTAGTTTTCATGTTGCAATAAAGATAATTACCCAGTTCTGAAATAGTTGGTGACCTGATCTCTGACAGTCACTGACGTGAAATTCGATACTCATTAATGCTTCGCATTCTGCCACATTGCGCTAAGTACGAACATTTGCGTCACCCACGTCGCACATCTTCTGCCTCTCAGTTCACCGTAACTCCACAATGTCAGACCCACTACTAACTGTAGACATGTCTACTGGTGCAGTAATTAATCACGTGACATTAAATCCACCACTCTTTTGGCAAAAGAATCCTTTGTTGCAGCTTACGCAACTAGAACATCAGTTTGTGCTAGCACATGTGATGTGACTGCAGACGGCACAAAGTACGGTTATGTAGTTTCTAAGCTCAGTGTCAATATGGTCACAGATATGCGAGACGTTCCGCCGCCACCATCGAGCAGTGATCGTTACTTAACCATCGAGAACGTTCTGATTACCCAGCTCTTGCAGTCTATGGTGAAGAGCTTCCAGAAACTACTTCGCACTGAAGAGCTAGGCGACTGCACCCCACCACAGCCTTTACGCCGACTAAACGTTAGCGAGTAAGACAATCAATGACGACATTCTGCGGAATATTGGTTACTGCGCCTGCTACCCGATGTGATGCATTTGCACAAACCTCGGTTTGGAGCAGAAATGAATCCATCCACATGTGTAGCAACTGTTTGCCCACAGCCTCAGGTAGGCAACACAAACGCTGTGCTACAAGCACAGGTTGCCAAGCTCACCATGCATGTTTGTGCATTACAGATACAGTCCGCCATTCGCCGATCTCATCACCACCGCTCACCGGGAAAGTGCAGCCACTCATCTTCGTCAGAAAGAGTTTGTTGTAATCACTGATGGTATAGTTGCGAGGCACAGAAGTGTAGCCTACTTTGCGAATAGGGAATCTCAGGAGGAAGTCAGTCAAGATGGCCATCGGATCTCCTGATAGCAGCTGTTGACTGTTTGTAATGGAACACGGCACAGAGGTATGGTTTTTGGTAGACACAGGTCAGGTTAGTCTATTCATCTGCCTGTCTATCACGTTACAGTTGTGATGACTGTCCGCCTTTTCACCGCCAATGGTTCTACAATCGCAACACAGGGTTGTGTCAGATTAGTGTTGAACTTAGGCCCATGTAGCAAATTTGAACGACAGTTAGTTGCAGTGGACGTGATGCACACCATACTTGGAGTGGACGTTTTATCATTTAATGGACTCCTGCTACACCTCCGTCACTGCCTTCTCCTCGACACTACTACCAACCTATTTAGCCGAGGTAGAGTGTGTAGTGTGGAACACACAGCTGTACGAATGATTTTTGGTGATTCTCCATTAATAGATGCCCTAAAAGAGTGACTGGAGATCACATGCCAGACTCCCATACTGGAACCTGTGTGGCAGACTGTGCACTATATGTTGACTACACCTGGACCACCACCTTATGCTCGAGCGCGCAGCTTGACACCCAGAAAAGGAAGACAGTCAAACAGGAATTCTCGTCAATGCTTACACAAGGGATCTGATGGCCATCAAGCAGTAGTTGGTCATTTTCACTTCACGTGGTCGTATAAAGGAACAGAGGATTGGGTGCATGTGTCTGTTATAGACAGCTCAATGCTAGAACCATTCCAGATCAATATCCAGCACCACATGTCGAAGATTCTGTGCCCAATGTCCATGGCAAGCATATCTTTTCTATGTTGGACTTAGTTCGTGCATACTACCAGATACCTGTGGCACCGGACGACGTTGGGCAGATCGCTATCTGCACTCATCTCAGACTATTTGAGTTTAGCTGAATACCTTTCGGAGTTAGTAATGCTGTCCAACCATTTCAACGTTCATGGATGAAGTCAGACTTACAACAGATATTCACTCGTCTATGTGCATTTGACTTGGTCAGCATCATATGGAAGTGTTTCTTTGGGACAGCTGAGGTACAATTACTAGGCTACACTATGAAAATGCAAGGAATATAAACACCGCAATAGAAAATAGAAGCTATAACTAATTTCCACTGCTTATGACAGTTCAAGAATTACGATTTCTTGGTGTAACTACTTTTTACCATCTGTTTGTTCGCAACAATGCCCTCCTGGATGCAACTATGAATAAATTTTTGTATCGTTCACCAAAGCCAAAGGACAAACTCCAGTGGAATAATGAGGCCGAGATTGCATTTACCAAGCTATAAACTGCCATCGCAACAGCTGCACTGTTAGCACACGCAGTTCCACAGGCACATCTCGCCCAGATGGATGATGTGTCTGTCACTGCAATTGGTGCTCTACTGCAACAGCAAATAGATGAGCAATGGCATCCTTTAGCCTTTTTCAGTAAAACGTTATTGCCGTCTCAACAGAAGTAGTCCACATATGATTGTGAACTACATGCTGCCTATGCTGCTATCAAGAAATTTCGTCACATGTTGGAGGGACAGCAATTCACTCTCACCACAGATCACAAGCCACTGCCATATGCTTTCTGCCAACATCCTAAGAAAGAGTCACTTCATCAGATGTGACATTCGACTATATCAGGGAGTTACCTGCCCATAATGTTCACGTTATTAGATAACTAAATGTGCCAACTGACGCTCTCTTGGCTTGAAGCGATCACTAGTGCAGTCGAGTTTGAAGTTCTCGCCGCAGAGCAACAATCAGATAGTGAGTTGACGAGATTTGTTAGCCCAACCATCAAGCTTACAACTCTGTACCATTACGCTGCCAACGTCAATCCGTTGTTGTATTGTGACATTGCCACTAACAAACTTCGCCAATTTGGCTTTCGCCAACATGTCGCGTCAAGGAGTGTGAACCACTACCAACATGGTGAAGAGAGCTTTTGTTTGGCTACACATGGGCAAAGATTGCAAGCAATACGTGCGACACTGTGTGTCCTGTCACCAAAATAAATGCAGCTGGCACATTAGGTCACTCTTGGCATGTTTCTTCCTCCAAACCATCTATTTCAACATGTCCACCTAGACCTCATATGACCTCTCACCAACAGAAGGATACACCTACCGCCTTATAGCCACCTTATTTTACATGCTGGCACGAGGTGTTGCCGATTGGAGACATTACCTCCGAAAATGTTCTGACTGTGTTATTCCGGGAACCTGCAAAGACAATGTGAGTTATTTGTTCAAAGCACTAACCATCATAGAAGGCACAAGGCGGATTAGAACTACAGCTTACCACCTGACAGCGAATGATTTAGTTGAACGCATGCACTGCCAACTGGAAGTGTTGCTTTGATGTCACGACTCAGAGCAGTGGACAGAGACATTGCCCATTGGCCTCATGAGTCTCTGTGTGTCACTGACAGAAGACCTGAAACCCATGACTGCAGAACTAGTTTATGGTCCACCAATATGATTACCTGCAAGTTCTTTGCCAATGTGCCACACCCATCAGATTTTGTGCAAAAGTTATGGTCACAAATCCGGTAACTATGCGCCATTGCTCTAAGTGAGCAGTAGACTCATTGCCATTTTATTTTTGATGAGCTATGGAAGTACCATCATGTCTTCATATGGCATGACTATATGCAAGTCACTGTAACCATCCTACGACTGACCTTACTGTGCCATCAATACGGAAGATGAGACATTCAAAGTTGATGTGATGGATATGCTAATCACCTTCAGTGTCGACTGGCTTAAACCAGCTTTCTGCACACCCTCTATCGGTATGACTCACCTTCATACACTAAGAACTCGAAAAATGCTCCAGCCACTCTGCTGCCGATTACAGATCAGCACACAATCTAAATTGGAGGCAACCTATAATGTGTCATCAGCAGCCTGTGCACAATCCATTGTTACCTGGTCCACATGACAAGTCGGATTCAACAGAAAATAATGTGACAATAAGGGGGTAGTGGTGAAGTGCAGTGTCACATGTTGTGTAATGCTTTTTGCAAGTTAGAACCATTTTTAATTATTATCTTTGGTACAGTTAGTGACTTACGTTTTCTTTGTTTTATATATGTTATATTCTCTTGCTTTTTAATGGAGTCATATGAGTTACTGTTTAGTTTTTATATTGTAATAACTGCCACCAACAGACATACTCGATGGGGCATCTCCAATGGCAGACATATCAGCGGAAATAGCAGCAATAACCTTTTTGTCAACTTGGGTAGCATAGTTCGAATGCCCATCATTCAGTGCCACAGATCAAGGCTGGCATTTTGTCTCTGTCTCATTCCCTGAGTTGTCAATCTTTGCAGGTTTCGACCCCAGCGTGCCACTCGCTACCACCCATTATGTAACAGGATGGTGAAGTGTTGGGACAGAACATTAGAGGCCATGTTCATGTGCCATTTAAACAGTTGGACCTACAAACCAGACATCACGGTTTTCATAGCACAAGTGGTATATGGACACTTGATGCCTACCATCAGAGCTATTTGGCATGACCCAGACTGCTTCAGCAATTGGGAGTTATGAAGCTATGGCCAACTCCAGCATGTTGGTATGGGGATACAATATTTTCGTATGCAAGAACTTGTGAACATGCTCACACATAATGTCAAGGGCTAAAGTGGCACATCCCCCTTTGCAAGCACTGTACACTGGACCATACAAAGTGTTTCAACAGAATGAAAAAACCATGTGCATACAATGTAATGGCAAGCAGCAGGTGGTATCCATCAAATGAGTGAAATCTGTTTTTATCCCAAAACAAGACAATGAAATAGTTCAAGAGGACCAGACAGAACCAGCACTACTGTGCCCACAGGCTGAAGAAGAAGAGTAGCAAACAGTGGTAACACAGTTACCAGTGCTCCAGATAAGCCAACAGATAACACCAAAGACTCTACTAACTCACCTCAGAGCATGGCAGCGAGTGTGTTTCAAATGCCTAGGCATTCTGGGAGCTCTGTTCTACCATGGGTGGTTGTGTTAGAATTACCACCAGAAAGTAACCTGCAAAGTAATTGTTAGCTTGTTGGAGTTGAGATTATTCTTTGCTTGTTCAGCTCTGACAATTGTAAATTATTGAGAGAGATAATAAAGTTATTGTAGTGCAGTAATGTGACTAATTTGCTACATGTAGCATCATGCAAGGCCACTACATCCTCTTCTTTGAAAGGATTAGCACTGGCGACATATTTCTTGGAAAGTGACGAGTCTTTTCTTGGGGTGGCTCTCAACCATTCATGATGTGTATCAGTATCTGCTGGGAATTAGAACACCATGATGTAGCTTTTACCACCACTGGAAAGGTAACTGCTCGAGCATCCTGGGACACAAAACTTGTCTGGCATTTGAGAAAAAAAGTCATTAAGTTAATTGTAATACTCTTCAGTACCATGTTCACCATAGGGCTTCATGCTCTACTTAATATTTACATTTATTTTCTATAAAAACATAGTCAGAAAACTCACATTTATTGACAGGCTAATGACATTTGGATTCAAGAGAAGTAGTTTAACAAAAGTACCACATCTCATGACTCGGCATGTCTAACACAGAATACCAAAATAATACAACTGCAAGTCTCATGTTACGCTATGAAAACAGAGCAACAGTGGTGCTTAAAGTGGCATGGCAGTGAACTTCAAATTTGGAAAATATGGTGCAATATGGGTACTAGAAAATAATATTTTTCATTTATTGTTTTTGGGTGGTCTGATGAAGTTTACTTAATTGTGAAATCCAATATTTCAATTTAAGCCATATGGCTGTTACCACCTTATTGTGTATATTACACTCTTCGAATTTTTTTGCAAATATATTGCTCATATTCTGCTTAATTTTCGCTCTCATTCATAATATTGGGTGGGGTAGATGATTCCATATTTGTTTTTGTTTCTTATGAAACAGAAGCTTGTTTCATCACATGGTATTCAGTGGATTCATGTCTGTTATTGCTTACCAATCCGTGTGCAACATGCTTTGTTTAATTGCATTGTAAGTATATTGCTCATATTCTTCATTACCTTTGTTCCCATCCATTTTTCTTACATTTAATGGAGGCAACCAAACGTTTCATTGACTTCTGCTAAAACGTACTGTTTGTAGTACCTATTAATAAAGTGTGAAAACATTTGCATAACTACTCATTTTTAGCATTTGCAAGGAGGAATGCTCTAGTCACCAAAATTACAAAGCATACTCATTTACATCTTGATGCTCGATTCCTGATCTACAGCCATACTCTGCAAGCCACTGTCAAATGCATGGCACTACAAGCCAGTGGGAAGACGCAATACTATTCAAAGCAGAATTACATACTCATTCTATGAAAAGATGTAATCAAGTTGAATAGCAATACTGACAAAATCTGCTAATGTGCAATTCTCCCTTAAATGCGACGAACTATGGAAAACGGATGCATACAAAAATAAAGTAGAATAAAGGCAATATATTTACAATGGGTTTACACTGAGCAGTTCAGACATATTCGTAAGCAACAACAAATATACGTAAGTCCACAGAACACCACACAATGAAAGCAGGTTCTGTCTTATATGGAGGGGGGGGGAAGCAAATATGGAATTATTTACCCCACCCAATATTACAAAGTGATCAGAACACAACCAGAATACGAGCAATGCATGTACAACACAATTTAAAGAGTGAAGTATACATGAGAAGTAATCGCAAGCACAATGTGATACCATGAACCTTAACTACGAAAGAAAACAAACATTAAAGGCCGAAAACTCAGCCAATAAGAAAGTGAGATGATTGATTGCTAAACTTGCACTGCCAAGTGGCCTGGCAGCAAATCAACGTTGTGTTACCGGAAGTCCTTATACGAGTTTCACCCCACACTGTTGTGGGCTATGCTACTTCCCACTCAAATCAGAGCTCTTGTAGCATATCTATTAAATCTATTAATGTGTGTTTTGTTATTTTGAATTAATTTATATTTTATTATTAATTTGATTTTTGTTCCACTGCAAAGATATGCAAGGCACGTATTGTTCTTAGATTTTACTGACAAAAATGTAGCGTTGGATCCTGTACAATTATTGCAATTACTTGGACGAATCCATGCCCAAAAACAGTTAATTATTGGCTACATACTTTTTTGTGCGTATTTCACCATTTTCAATTCGTAAGGACCTACATGTGATTTATCTAAGTCTTGGTGCAGGCCATTCTGTGTCTTATTGCACGTAACAAAAATCGTCTGAATTATTAGATAAGTACTCCCGTCTGTCAGTTTCCTATATATCATGAACGGTATAAAATCGCCAATCTCTAGAGTCGCCCGAGGAAAGAACGGGATAATAATTACGACAAACTGAAACTGCCTATTAATGGCGGCCAATTGTTGCCCTCCAGCGATGTTCAATTTGCTGCCGGCACAACCTCTGAAATTCTTTTAAAAATGATGTAACAAGCAAACGGAATATGTGGTGCAATATTTTATGCGTATATTGGAGCTCACTGCTCAAATAATAAAACATGTACACACCTTATCGAGATTGCGCGCAATGGCGTCCTATACGAACAAGAACAAGCAAGACTGTGTGGCGCTTTTTGTTTCACGCCGATACCAACAAGATAGATAATACTTACGTTACAAGTAATAGTTTATCTTTGTAATCGCATTATTCCTTGAATTACAGTAAAGTTTCTTTTACATATGACAAATATAATTGCTCAAAATCATGAAAAAATATTTAAGGATTTATAGATTGCCTAATCTGGGGCAAGGGACGTCATAAGGCTCCCTGGAATGCCATGGTCACATGTTCTGATGTCCGGGCATGGCATTCCACATTACATCACATGAAGCACTTTCACTAAAGTTTTCACTTTGCATCGCAGTATTTAACATAATTCCAGTCAGATTTCTATGACTGAGACCTTTATTTCACATCAGTACACTTTACATCATTCAATAAGGTTACAAAATTTCAACATCTTTGGTTCGTATTCATGTACTTAAGAAATATACACTCCTGGAAATTGAAATAAGAACACCGTGAATTCATTGTCCCAGGAAGGGGAAACTTTATTGACACATTCCTGGGGTCAGATACATCACATGATCACACTGACAGAACCACAGGCACATAGACACAGGCAACAGAGCATGCACAATGTCGGCACTAGTACAGTGTATATCCACCTTTCGCAGCAATGCAGGCTGCTATTCTCCCATGGAGACGATCGTAGAGATGCTGGATGTAATCCTGTGGAACGGCTTGCCAGGCCATTTCCACCTGGCGCCTCAGTTGGACCAGCGTTCGTGCTGGACGTGCAGACCGCGTGAGACGACGCTTCATCTAGTCCCAAACATGCTCAATGGGGGACAGATCCGGAGATCTTGCTGGCCAGGGTAGTTGACTTACACCTTCTAGAGCACGTTGGGTGGCACGGGATACATGCGGACGTGCATTGTCCTGTTGGCACAGCAAGTTCCCTTGCCGGTCTAGGAATGGTAGAACGATGAGTTCGATGACGGTTTGGATGTACCGTGCACTATTCAGTGTCCCCTCGACGATCACCAGAGGTGTACGGCCAGTGTAGGAGATCGCTCCCCACACCATGATGCCGGGTGTTGGCCCTGTGTGCCTCGGTCGTATGCAGTCCTGATTGTGGCGCTCACCTGCACGGCGCCAAACACGCATACGACCATCATTGGCACCAAGGCAGAAGCGGCTCTCATCGCTGAAGACGACACGTCTCCATTCGTCCCTCCATTCGCGCCTGTCGCGACACCACTGGAGGCGGGCTGCACGATGTTGGGGCGTGAGCGGAAGACGGCCTAACGGTGTGCGGGACCGTAGCCCAGCTTCATGGAGACGGTTGCGAATGGTCCTCGCCGATACCCCAGGAGCAACGGTGTCCCTAATATGCTGGGAAGTGGCGGTGCGTTGGATCCTACGGTCTTGGCGTGCATCCGTGCGTCGCTGCGGTCCGGTCCCAGGTCGACGGGCACGTGCACCTTCCGCCGACCACTGGCGACAACATCGATGTACTGTGGAGACCTCACGCCCCACGTGTTGAGCAATTCGGCGGTACGTCCACCCGGCCTCCCGCATGCCCACTATACGCCCTCGCTCAAAGTCCGTCAACTGCACATACGGTTCACGTCCACGCTGTCGTGGCATGCTACCAGTGTTAAAGACTGCGATGGAGCTCCGTATGCCACGGCAACTGGCTGACATTGACGGCGGCGGTGCACAAATGCTGCGCAGCTAGCGCCATTCGACGTCCAACACCGCGGTTCCTGGTGTGTCCGCTGTGCCATGTGTGTGATCATTGCTTGTACAGCCCTCTCGCGGTGTCCGGAGCATGTATGGTGGGTCTGACACACCGGTGTCAATGTGTTCTTTTTTCCATTTCCAGGAGTGTATTTTATCAGAAAGAGTGTTACTAACTGAAGCTGAGGACATTTACTTATTATCGCTCTCCATTCGGCCGAGGGTCCTAAGGGAAGCCGCAGAAAAACCTGGGTGGAGCGAAACAGACTATCCATCTTTCTCTGTTTTGATAATTTGACAGTTGTATGACGATGCCGCTGGTCGGCGGTGTCGCCAGCTGGTAAGAGCCTTCGTCGGCCGTCGGATGTTCGTGGGACGTTGCAGGTAGGGCGTGCGTACTCGATGCTGAGTCAGCATGGATACACCCAGCGGGAAGGTACGTAGCGCCAGCGTGGAGGCAGGCACTACCCCCCACGTTGACATTTAATCACGCTACCGTCTACCAAGGCTGCATCGGCGTCACCTCCTGCGTTGTTCCACCAAACCGCTCATAACGTCAAGGGGTGACCATGAAACAAGTTCGATGATGCAGGATTATTTGTTTAACACGCAGATGGGAATTCGCTATGGGAAAAAATTCACACATTATTAGTCCTGCTATTGTATAGGTCAGGTCCAGCTCTGTAACTGTTTATTACACCTCACATGCATAATTCCAGTAATTGCATTGTCCAGCAAACATGGCTGCTTTTTTCACTTTATGATATTCTTAATGTTTCGCAGTATATAAGCTTCGTAAAGTTTTCACAGTCTCTACCAAGACCACCTACAATACATCAAACCACAATACAGAAACCAAGACGGCGGCAGTCTTAGGCCAAGTATTTCAGTGGTACCTTAATACGAATTATTTACAAATTTCATACATGGAAAGTAGATTCAAAAATGCGTAAGTAATGTATTGTTATCTATTTTTCTATATTCAAACTTCAATAAAAAGTTGTCACTAAAGTCACAAACTACGTAAGTAGTACTATGAGAAAGTAAAATTTGGAGATGCAACTCAAAATCAAATCCAAACAACTACTACATAACAAATGTGATATTTGGACACAATAATAATTTGCAAAATAGAAGCTACATAGTAATAGTAAGTGAAGCGTGTAACTAAAGCTCAAAATTGTATTAAACAATATGCAGTTAATTCTAGTCACTGTCATTATGTAATATGCTAGAAGTGATTTGATTTTGAGTACGCTGGCCGGGGTGGCCGAGCAGTTCTAGGCGCTACAGCCTGGAACCGCGAGACCGCTACGGTCGCAGGTTCGAATCCTGCCTCGGGCATGGATGTGTGTGATGTTGTTAGGTTAGTTAGGTTTAAGTAGTTCTAAGTTCTAGGGGACTGATAACCTCAGAAGTTAAGTCCCATAGTGCTCAGAGCCATTTGAACCATTTGAATTTGATTTTGAGTACCTATTGGATTTATTTGCTGCTCAGCTTGGCCACTTTGCGTTTTGTTATTTTTGCTGCAATGTCTTCATGAGTTCCTCTTTTTTGCTTGATTATTGTTCGAGCAATTTCCTTTGAAACACACTTTTCATTCAACAGTTTTGCGTAATTATTAATAAAAATATTTGAAAGCACTTTAATACTTTTCTTGATTATTGTCTTTAAAGGAATGCCACATTTGCACACATCACTGAGGTTACTAATGGCATTTTTACACAATTCAGTTCATGAGGCAAGTACTGCATCTCTTTGATTTTCAAGTTTGAGAAATTCTGATACATTTGGGCTGCTAATTGGAACTTGAAAAAGTTTATACATATTACAACACAAGGTAATTATAGAAGAAAGACACTTCTATCCCCCACACTTAAGTTGGTTGAAAAAGGAAAGGAGTTCTTTGGTTTCAACTCCAACAAAATTTCATCCTCTGTCTGTAACATTTCTTCACAGCCTGAACATTTTCCACCTTTTCTCAGCTTTTCAAGCACTGTTTTGCTGGTGTAGCTAGCAATACAAACCAAGACTTTCAAATCTTCATCCATCATCAGAGTGTTTGCTAGTTCCTCTAGAGCAGGTTCTAATTTATCTAAATTTTCATATGTTTGGTGTTTTATGCTGTAATTTACTTTTGCTGCAAAATCATTTAATGTAAATTCACCATGTTTAGTAGATCCGATCCTTAGTAGACTTACTACTTTGAGTTTCCTCTCAAATTCCAAGATTTACTCGACTGAAACATTATATGTGCAGCCACTTAGCCTTTTATAAGCTCCAAATCTTGCTTCTAAAGCATCAGTGTGTAATTTTGCTGTAAGAGTGTAGGACCAGTTGTAAATGTTAAAAATGTGTCTGCATAACTGAACTGTTGTTGCAATTGTGTGAGAGAAAGCAGTGTATGTTTCATTGGTTGATTTTTCATGAGAAGGCAATGCAAGCCACATATCAAGACATGTTTTCAAATTTTCAAGAAACAGAAGTTTGGAGTCAGTAGGTCCAGTGATTAGGCTAGAATGATCATCTGATGTGTATTTGGCTTTCATGGGATGCTGTACATTAGAAACTGTCCACCATTTACTGATTAATTTTAAAAACTGAATAGTGCCATCAGAAATCTCAGTCCCCTGACTTTTCAAAATGTCTAGTGCTGCCACATTTTTAGAATCAAAACACTGAGACAAAGAGAAACATTCTGTCTCTCAATAGAAGTTGGATATACTGCCTTTCTCACTGACTTTGGGGCAAGTTTAAACAGTTTATTTTTCTCAGAATGAAACAGGTTCCTCAAATCTGAAAACTTTGCTTCACTGACAGTATATTCACATGCACCATTCCCTTATCATTGTGTAGAAAGGTATTGATGAAAGCAAATGTATCCTCAATATTTTGCATTATGAAGGATTAATTTTTTCCATTCAACCAGCTATTTCTGATACACTTAAGCAAGCGCACATTGTCAAACAGAAGAAAGAGAAATTTGGATGGAGCGACTGGATTTTTATTACATGGCTGTAAAGTGCCACCACACATAAGCTGATACATTTTCCTATTAGTGCTATGGTTATCTGTTACCAGGAATATAACATCAAATCCAAGCTGATGCATTAACTTTAATAGATCAATTGTCGTTTTCAGCAGTGTATCAGAATTAACATTTTTTACAGGAAAGAGAGCTATTACTTCTTTATAATCAGAATGTAAAGATGATGCTATGAAAGCCTGAATTGTACCTGCTGTTGTACCTGAAGTATTCTCAGCAACATCAAGTATCTTTCCTGCCTTATACGAGAATTTTGAGTTAAGATGAGCTTCATCTAGCATCACTAAAATTACTTTGTCACCATTTTGCATAGAAACTGCCTTAAATAGACAGGATGAGGTAATGTTAACACATTTGTTTTCCTCAAGTGGTGGTAGGCACCAGGAAATGAAAAGCAAATGGTTGCTGTCCATATCAAAAGCTCAGGAGAATATCTACTTTACTCCAAAACAGTTCTTGTTTGAGAATATTGACTAAAATTACAATCTTGTCAATGGCGCCAGCAGAGTTATCTGTGAAACAATTTAGGTGACTCACTAGATTGTCATATTTCGTCCACTTGTCGCATTTCAAGTTCTCTTCCTGCCCAGACTGTAATATCCATTTCAAGGTTTCTGTAGGCACACACACACATTCTTGTGAAACACTTTTACTTCCGAGGAACTTGATATCTTGAAGCGCACTGAAACTATGGCACATCACTGACTGAATCATCCTTTAATTTAATGAAAGATACGTAATCATCCTTTACTAAAAGTGCATATGGACAAACATTCCTTTTTTGCATTTCACTTTTAAAATGCTGAATGTCGGGTATATTGTCAATTTCGCACCACTTACTGAAACTACATTCATTGCGTTCCAGTAGCTGTTGAACACGATCTTCAGGATTCTTCTATTCCTTAGGAACTGGTACTGTGTGATAAGAAGGTTGATTATGAAAGATAGTCGGAATTGCATCATTTGTTAGTTACAGTATTTTTCGTGGTACATGTATTCGTTCACTATTTTCCACAGGAAAAATGTCTTCCCTAACCACAAACTTAGGTTCAAAATACTTAATGCACACCACAGCTTTATTGTTCACTTCAAAATTATCTATATGAATTAGTTTAATCCATTTGTTCCTCAACACTATTTCTTTGGGAAACTTAAATATTGAGGTATCATATGTTTTGCCATAATTGGATTTACATCCTGATACACAACAGCTATGACACATCGCAAGAACAGTTTACACTTTAAATTATACCGAACTTCCTAAAGAATCTACAAAATAAATACTAGATAGCACTTGTGACAACATTCACAGCATATAGCATAAATAACAGCTAGTAATAAATGCTTTCGCTTCTCTTGATCACCACACACACACACACACACACACACACACACACACCTGCCTTAAGGTGGTCTTGGTTCTACACTTCACCGTGTGTTAGAAACGATGACTGTTCACTGTTTATAACCTGTTCTAAAAACATCACTCCAAGCTCGGCATGTCACTCACTGACCAAGTGTCCGTTTCGCTTTGGAATGTTGATTGTTGTCGCGCGTGGAACACTGTCTATTCCAAATAGATCGTTCGCAAGAGATGAAATTACAGTTTTTCCATACTCATCGCACAGTGTGCACGTAATAACATTTGTTCATTATGGACGACCGCCAAAGTCTGTACAAAGTACGGCGATCGTTCACTTAACACTTTCACATAACACAGATTGCGTCCCATATAGTTCAATTTACGGTTTTTATCGTCTCTGTAATTACACTAATTTTCTCCACAGAACAACTTAATCACAGATACTGTCACATTATCTGTCCTTTCGTTTTGAGGCAGTTATTACAGTTTGTGAATTACGCAATTCATTCCTTATATTCCTGCACCCCGTGTCATGTTTGTCTGACCAATAGATCATCAAGACTTGTACTCTGACTCTGGCCTGACTTTACAATAATAATGGCTTACTCAACAAACTGGTTATATTTTTATATTTCCCTAGGACTGCCGAGCATGTTCCTGTGTTACTAAGCGTTTCTCAAGCCGCATCTAAGCTTAGCTATGGATCCAGAAATCTAGCGAAGTCATGGGGTAAAATTGCATGACATTTTGCTTGATTGATTCTAAAATTGTTCCTTCGAAATCTGCTTTGCTGATGACCCATGGTGTTTCTCTTTGACATGGGTTTTATTCATGGTCATCTTTCTTCTTACTATAGTAGTTTAAATGTTACCAAATAAATGGGTATTATATATTTGAGAAAATTAAACTTACATCTCTACTAAATCTTTCACAAGCTGAACCTTCCAATGAAATGATACTCCTACCTTTACATTACAGTATGGGATTAAATCAAATGTTCATTAAAAACAGGTATCACTTTATATCCACTACTCTACTTCAATTTCACAAACTTGTGTTCCTTCATTACACTGTTCTGTAACTAATGTCTTTCCCATAACTCTTTGAATAGCAGATAGTATTGTTCTTTTATAAAGTACACTGACATGGATGACATTTTCTATGTCCTAAATACAGAAAAATATAGTATGAAAAACTTTTCTATACTACTATACACATGAAAAATACATCAAAAACCTACAGAAATTCTTATATCTGCATTGTCATTATGAATCATTTTATATAGTTTGATGATCTGGCGTGACAGAAGGTTTCATGGAGCAACACCATGTTGTGTTTGTAACCCTTTATTACTCCAGATTTCTCCGAAAAAACATTTAAATGATTTGACAGCAAACAAGTGAGCTTATGTTGCTGGCTACTGTTCAAACAGTCTGATTCCTTAACCTTGTTGAAAAACCATTTCCAGTGTTTCCGTAGTGTTCTCTATTCCCTGTTCAGGATAATGGTATTCCTTTCCTTTTAAATCACTGTTAACTTCTACAATCTTTAAACTGCAGCATCTGATTTGAAAACTCTGGCAATACTTGCCATGCACTTCTTTCTGACCATATCCAGCACAGTTCTCCTCTCACCATACAGTAAACTGATTTCTCCAGTGGAAAGGTCAATATTTACCTTCCTGCTCCTTAGGAACTCACAACCCAGGTTACAAGCTACTGACAAAACTTTTACTACTAAGAAAGTGCATTTGATCTCTCCTTCCCTAAATTTCAGGTCAACCTGTACATGGAATTTAACTATTTGTGCGTGTGCCCCAATAGCTTCAGACACCTGACAGTTTTGTACTGGATAAGTCGGTATTTTATTTGTCTTACATAATGCATTATACAGTTCCAAACTCAGAGCACTATTAGTCGCGCCAGTATCAATGTACGCATCGACTGGAATGTCTTCTATCTGCGTTTTAATAACAGCTTGTATCTGTTCTAGATTGTTGCTTTTGCACTTACTAGGTTCATTTAATAATTCACCCTGCATTGCGATATCGTCATTATACCGCAGCAGGTCAACGTTTGCTGGAGTCTGTTTTGGTGTGCCCCACTTCGCCCGTCGACCAACAATGTGGAGCTTATTGCGGTCGGAGCTAATTTGCTGTCTCTGAGAGGTCTGGATGGTTGCCTTCTGACACCTCCACTATCCTAACATTGGATTGCTGTGCTGCCCAATGTTGTTGATTTACGTGTCCTTCGCGAATTTCATTTCTTTGTTGACTGTTCGGTCCTGGTGGAGGACCTGTGTTTTGATTCCACTGTGACGAGAAATTACTCTACCACTGATGTTGGTTGTGACTGTTGCTATTTCGCCGCTTCGAATTGCTTAGGTTATCCAGTGGTGGGTCTGTTATCCAACTTTCTTTTTATATTCAGTAGCGGATAATCTTCGCCATTTGCTTTCCTTCCATTACTGGTTGGCTGATCAAACGCTTTACCATTGTTATTATTGTGATCTTGTTTGTTTCTTCTATTGTCATTTTTCTGAGAAGCCGAATGATTTGTATCACTTATTTCTGCCTTCGTCTCCTCTAATGCCAAACCATTCTTGTCTAATACTGGTAGGCATTTGTCTAAATCTTCCTCATCAACATTAATAAACTTCTCTTTGATATGTCTGGGCAGCCAGAACTTAAGCAGGCAGATCACATCTTTACTAGCCATTGGTTCATCCCAGTACCTGGTCTTATTAATGTATTTCTCAAAATATTTCCTTAGACTACCATGTCTGGGATTGTACATTTCTGGGCAGTAGACTTCATTTCTTAATCTGTTCTGAATACTCGGTGACCAGTACTCGCCTAAGAAAGCTTTTTCAAATTGCTCAGTATTGTGACACCTATCCATTGTCTCATTTGCCCAAAGTCCAGTATGTGATATATAATAAAAGGAACTTTTTGCTTTTCTGTCCACATACTGGGCAAGATATTCCTAAAATTTTTAATGAAAATGATTGGGTGAACCTATTTCTTTTAATTATTAAAAATTTGGAATTGCCTATGTTTAAGTTGGCTGTCTTGTACCATCAGGTTCGGTGCCAGTACCGCCGCCCCGAAACGTAGCATTGTCGGTACACTATTAGGACTGTGGCTGTTCCGGCCATTATCATATGGTTCATCATAATTAGTAACCATACTCGGTGCATTAGCATACACTTTACGAGTAGGTGTAATACTTTCTCCAATGTTTTGACAGCCAAACGCCTCGCGCTCTACGTTGGCAATACGCTCTCACTTCTCGCTGCCAGTGTGGCAGGTCTTGGTTAGGCGCAAATTGAGACGTGTATAGCACGTGTGACGTGACACGACACTAGATGGCGACATGCACGTGCCGCACGGGTCGCGCGGGAGCATATTGCGACGTGTACACCATACTTCGCACGCGCCGACTGGCGACTGACAAACGAAGCGCGCGCAACCTGTTATCTTTCTCGAACGATTTTACAGAAACTATTCACTGAAAATATGCGAATTTTGCCTTACTTGTAGAGTATGTCAGCTTCGTGGCGAAGTGCCCATACCTCGCTAATGACCATTCTTTCTGTGATGTACACATTTTAGTAAGACACTACGCAAAACTCAAAAAGTTGGCAACGAAAATTAGGGGTCGCTATGATTTTGCGTTTGGTGCACATTACTCCACATGTTGCTGCATATGAAATTTAGCTAACATTCTGAATTGTTGTTTAGACTTGGCAGGATGTCTCTGTTTGCGGCCGATCTCGAGAAAATGAATCCCACGTAGCGCGCTCACTTCCGATCTCACGACCGCGAGAATGAAATACTCGCTACATCTCTCGTATACCCTAAACCGCTCGAGACATCGAAACGAAAGTTTGGCAAATGATACCACACAAGGAGGAGAGTGTTTTGCCAATTCTTAAACACACGGAACCTTCTTATATATGGCGATATATCAGTACTTATACTTCGCTTTTTATTTATTTCACTCCAGGGACTAATTTTTGAAGAGTTATCGACAGTTAGCGAAACAAGAGCTTTCTCGTATGAAAGTAAACATGAAATTTCTTCTTTTAAGTTACTGCAAACTGACACTATGAGGTTTGTCGTAAGCTATTGAGCTCTGTGATTGCCAACAACTTGTTTAATGAGGCACTCCGTTTCAGAATCTTGTCTCAATAGCTGCTGTGAGACGAGTTTGGCAAATTACACTGTGAGAAAGAAAGTACAGTTAAACCAGTCACCAAGAGAAATGTGGCCATTACTCACAAACGGTGATGGTTCTTCGAATGAGAAAAGGTTAACAACTCACACAAAAATAGATTGCCAATTCTGTTGGAATCACTGTAACCCATCGTATTTTTAACACTGAGCGATTGGAATGGAAACTTACCAAAGGGTTTTATTCCTTCTCTTGATCTGAGCATATTAAGATAATGACATGCGTTCCTTCAGGCCGAATGATTGGCACATGCCAGATACTGGTTACTCACCTACGGCTTGCCAAATTGACAATGTGTGATCGCGAATAAAATAGTTGTTATTGAGAAAAATAAACAATTGATATGTCGCACAACACAATGGTCAGTGTATTGTCAGTAGCGGAGGATAACGCACGCGACAGGAATGCACAAGCTAGCCATGTGTACCCTGTGAGTTGCAGTTCGAAAAACATTGTCATTAAATTAGATCTGCCTTTGTCAGCAGTACATTTCAACAAATTAAGTATATCTAATCATAACACTCTTTTAGGATGTTGCTACTTTCGTAATAATACCGACCATTTTCTTCACTCGTGTAGCCTATTGTATAATTAGTTTATTAATGCTGGTAATGCCCATGCAACAATTGAAATGCTTTTTCTCATCACGGAGAACGAATTAAAACATTGTTATTTGTGACTGCTTTTCTACTGTTTCTAGCTGGCAGTGGAAATGTGATGTTCACACGCATGTAGTACAGTGTGTCATATTACATGATTATTACATCCATATCAGAGTAATCACAATGAGACTTCTATAATTCAGATCTTGGATGCTTTTTACCAGGAGCACAAAGGGATCACACCTGTAGAGATTATCTCTTTCTAAACTTTTGTAACAGATCGTACAGATATGCCAGCATACTAGGCAAATAGATACGCGAGTATACTAGGAAGCGCGAAGATAACCTTGTTTTACTTTCCTGACTTGATTCTTAGTCACATGATTTTATAATATTCCTTGCTTCCTTATTCACTACCCTCTGTCCCTTCTTGCGATCTGGAAAAAAATGGTTCAAATGACTCTGAGCACTATGAGACTTAACATCTGTGGTCATCAGTCCCCTAGAACTTTGAACTACTTAAACCTAACTATCTATCCTAAGGACATCACACACATCCATGCCCAAGGCAGGAATCGAACCTGCGACCGTAGCAGTCACGCGGTTCCGGACTGAGCGCCTTAACCGTGAAACCACCGCGGCCGGCGATCTGAAAACACCGCGGAGGCATATGATACAATTCCAGAGGCCAATGGCTCAACAGTTACTGAAGTATGAATTTTTCCTGACAGAAGAAAAATAAAAACAAAACTATACAGATATAAATTACAGAAAAGTATAATGTACTAACGAAGAGAGCTGGAGCGCTTAAGTGGCGAAAAACGAAACACTACCCAAAGGCAATAAAATTTAGTACACGGTATGGCAAAATTTATGGTATGGGCAATACTACCATTGCTCACATGCGCCACGTGAGAATATGGCCGGTTCCGCTCCCCGCCTCAAATTTCTCACGGTGCCTAGCGAGGCACACGCCACGCGCGACGCGAGAAACTGTGCCTCAACCACAACGCCGCGCCGCGCGACCTTGGCCTAGCCAGACGGCGCGTGCTAAGTATGGTGTACGCGTCGCTATATGCGCTGGACCCGCGCGACTCGTGCGTGTCGCGCTGTAGAGTTGTGTCACGTCACACGTGCTATACGCGTCTCAATTTGTGCCTGTGCGACTTCTGTTAGCGGCGTTTCCGTTACTCGGTTGTTAGCAAGGTCAACGCCCCCAGTCACACGCTGTATCGTACTGTTTACTTTTTCGCCTACCTGTTGTACTATTGTTTGTTCTTTCGATTCCACCCATTGCTGGAATTCTTTCTGGATTTTGTCAGCCTGATCGGCTATATTATTTTCAATACACTCTCGCTGTGAAACTTTTAGTTGCTTCAGGCGAGTGGTGACAAACTACCTCCTCTAACGCCAAAGCTAAGTTGCTGACTAAATCAGGTAGCCCCTGATAGGAATTCTTTAATTCATTTACCTCCGAGGAAGTTTTCTCAAGATTATCTGATAAAATGTTTTCATTAGTCTGTTCTCGCTCAGTTGTTCGGGGCTCGTGGTCTTGCAGTAGCATTCTCGCTTTCCGCGCACGGGATTCCGGGTTCAGTTCCAGGCGAGGTCAGGGATTCTTCCTGCCTCGAGATGACTGGGTGTTGCGTCGTCTGCATCATCATCTTTCATCCCCATTACGATCGGGGGAAGTCAATGGCACACCACCTTCACTAGGACTTCGCCTGGTACAGAGGTGCAGGTCTCCCACATCGTCCCCTACACTCCTCGGAGTGCGAGACCTCGTCATCTCGCTCAGGTAACTGTGATAACAGTTGCCTATCCCTCTCAGCTCTTACTCGACCACGTTCTAATTTTCGTTTTAACTTCTTATCTCTTTCCAACAATCTCCCTCCGCTTGTAACCAATCCCGTTCCTTATCACGTTCTTCCAATTTGCATAGTGAAGCAGCAAATGGATGGGCAGTGGAGAGCACACAGGTGACATAGAAATTCTCTGCACTAACCTGTTCAGTGTCAAAACATTTTCTATTAAATGTTCTGACATCCGCTACATCCAACATATTTGTTGGTGTCAGGTGTTCCACCTGACTACTGCCAGATGCCCCCAGCATCTCACCTACTGAGGCAGTGGCTGTATTATCATCAACAAATCTACTCATGCCCAGCACGTTATCATTCTGAACAAAATCTTAGTCTGATTTTGCAATTGTAACAAGTCTACACACACTTAAGACACAGTACATATACACTTACAATCACTCAAGTTAAAAGCAAGTAGTATTATAAATGCACAATGTTAACCTTCATTGTTGTGGTAAAGCGAAAGTTAAACTCAATAGTATTACACGGTCGATATCAGTAATTGTTCTAAAATTGTAATTTGAAATGAATTTCTGTTCAGCTTGGCAGCTCACTCACTCTCTCTCTCTCACCTCAGGATCGGTTTTCTTCGCCTCCATAAAACATTCCTTAGATGCTCATAATTTTCACGTGAAAGAAGTCTGGGCTCTGGTTAGCATACAAATTATGTACACAAATACATACATAAAATCCAAAAAATACAAATATCACTAAGAATTTTATTTGAAATTATGTATTTTCTATTATTCTGGCCCCAGAGACAAAGGACGCTAGTAGTTGTGTAACTGCCTAATGTGCGTGTTTTATTATTTTATTTGATTTACTTTGTATTTCATATTTTATTATTAATTGCCAAGCGGCTAGGCAGCGAATCAAGGTCGTATTACCGGAAGTCCGTATACGAGTTTCACCCGAGTGTTATGTAAAGTGGGCTATGCTTCTTCCCACTCGAAATCAGAGAGCTCTTGTAGCTTATCTATATAACCTATTAATGTGTGTGGTGTTATTTTAATTTAATATATATTTTATATTATTAATTTTACTTTTGTTCATATGTAGGAGGATAAGCGTGGAGCCACTTCAGGATAAGGAAATCATGCACAAGTACATAACAGTGATCTCAGAAAGGTACCAGTTAGTTGAATGTAGTCAATTACAGTCATTGGAAAAGGAATGGATAAGGTACAGGGGGACAGTACTAGAAGTGGCTAAAGAATGTCTTGGAACAGTAGTGTGTAAAGGTAGGATGAAGGAAACAGCTTGGTGGAATGACAAAGTTAAGGCAGCCTGTAAAAGAAAAAAGAAGGCGTATCAAAAATGGCTACATACTAGAACTCAGGTAGACAGAGAAAGTTATGTTGAAGAAAGAAATAAAGCCAAACAGATAATTGCAGCATCCAAGAAGAAATCTTGGGAAGACTTTGGAAACAGGGTGGAGACTTTGGGTCCAGCTGCTGGAAAACCATTCTGGAGTGTAATTAGCAGTCTTCGAAAGGGAGGTAAGAAGGAAATGACAGGTATTTTGGACAGGTCAGGAAAACTGCTGGTGATTCCTGTGGATTCCTTGGGCAGATGGAGGGAATATTTTGAAGAGTTGCTCAATGTAGGTGAAAATACGATCAGGAATGTTTCAGATTTCGAAGCACAATGGGATAGGAATGATGATGGAAATAGGATCACATTCGAGGAATTGGAGAAAATGGTCAATAGATTGCAGTGCAATAAAGCAGCTGGGGTGGATGAAATTAAGTCGGAACTCATCAAATACAGTGGAATGTCAGGTCTTAAATGGCTACACAGGATAACTGAAATGCCCTGGGAGTCGGGACAGGTTCCATCAGACTGGACAACAGCAGTAATCACACCAATCTTTAAACATGGAAACATGAAAGATTGTAACAACTACAGAGGTATCTCTTACCAGCGTTGTGAGTAAAATCTTCTCAGGTATTGTTGAAAGGAAAGTGCGAGTATTAGTAGAGAACCAATTGGATGAAAATCAGTGTGGGTTTAGGCCTCTTAGAGGTTGTCAGGACCAGATCTTTAGCTTACGGCAAATAATGGAGAAGTGTTATGAGTGGAACAGGGAATTGTATCTATGCTTTATCGATCTAGAAAAGGCATATGACTGGGTTCCTAGGAGGAAGTTTTTGTCTATTCCACGAGATTATGGAATAGGAGGCAAACTTTTGCAAGCAATTAAAGGTCTTTACATGGATAGTCAGGCAGCAGTTAGAGTTTACGGTAAATTGAGTTCATGATTCAGAGTAGTTTCAGGGGTAAGACAACGCTGCAACCTGTCTCCACTGTTGTTCATATTATTTATGGATCATATGTTGAAAAGAATAGACTGGCCGGGTGAGATTAAGATATGTGATCACAAATAAGCAGTCTTGCATATGCTGATGACTTAGTTGTGAAGGCAGATTCGATTGAAAGTTTGCAAAGTAATATTTCAGAGCTAGATCAGAAATGTAAGGACTGGCATGAAGATTAGCATCTCCAAAACGAAAGTAAAGTCAGTGGGAAAGAGATATAAACAGATTGAGTGCCAAAAGGAGGAACAAAGAACAGGTGGACGGTTTCAAATACTTAGGATGCATATTCTCACAGGATGGCAACATAGTGAAAGAACTGGAAGCGAGGTGTAGCAAAGCTAATGCAGCGAGCGCTCAGCTACAGTCTACCCTCTTCTGCAAGAAGGAAGTAAGTACCAAAACTAAGTTATCTGTGCGCCATTCAATCTTTCGACCAACTTTGTTGTATGGGAGCGAAGGCTGGGTGGATTCAGGTTACCTTATCAACAAGGTTGAGGTTACGGATATGAAAGTAGCTAGGATGATTGCAGGTACTGGTAGATGGGAACAATGCCAGGAGGGTGTCCACAATGAGGAAATCAAAGAAAAACTGGGAATGAACTCTATAGAATCGTTCTTAGATTTTACTGACAAAAATGTAGCTTGGGATGCCGTATAATTATTGAAATTACTTAGACGAATCTATGCTCAAAAACAGGTAATCATTATTAGCTATATACACATACAAAAAACTATTTCATCATTTTCAATACGTAAGGACCTACATGTGATTTAATTACATCTTAGTGCAGGCCAATCTGTATCCTATTGTACGTAACATAAATCGTCTGACATATTCGATAAGTACTTTGAAAATGTCAGTTTCCTATATATGATGAATGAAATAAATAAAATCGCCAATTCCAGCGTCGCCTGTGGAAAGACCTGGCTAATAATTACGATAATTTGAAATTGCCGCTTAATGGCGGTCAATTGTCGCAGTTCAGCATGCTGCCCGCGCAGGGTCCGAAATTCTTTTAGAAATGATGGTACAAGCAAACTGGATATGTGGTGCAGGTTACAGTTAAAATTTACAACGGAGATATTTTATACGTGTATTGGACATCACTGCTCAAATGTACACACCTTATTAAGCTTGCGCACACTGGCGTCCTGGACGAACAAGAACAAGGAAGAGTGAGTGGAGTTTTTGTTTCACGCCGTTACCAATAAGAACAAAGATGATAATAATAATACTTGTATTACAGATAATAGTTTTTCTTTGCAATAGCATTATTCCTTGACTTTCAGTATAGTTTTTTTTGCATGTGACAAATGTAATTGCTTAATATCGTGAAAAAGTAAAGGATTAATAGTTTGCCTAATGTGGGCCATAGGACGTCATACTCTGCGTATGTGTGAATGTAGCACCTGGGACGCCCCAGACATCTGCTTGCTGCTACTGGTCACAAAGCTGTCTGATGCGGGAGAAATCGCTGCTCATGCACGGCTTAAGCTCTGTATATGCAAGTGAACCTGCTGACAAATGCTCAAACGAATCTTATGAGATATCTCAGAGGGAGGATTCGTTGAAATACCGAAAGAATTATTGTCCATAACTACAAGTAGTCTTTCTTATTTACTAACATCGAAGCTCCACCTGTGCAAACTCGCGATACAGTAAAATAAATTGTAATGCAGCTATTTTCTGCTAGACATTTTCGGCATAAGAATGTGATTTAAAGTATTGTAGCTTCTGCGATATCAACTGAAGTAATGGTGTTATAGTGCGTTTAAATTTAGTTGCCACTTTTGGCGGTTCAGTATGGAGTGAGTGGAAGGAAGCGTGGTTGCCTGTGTGTGCTGAGCGCGTCAGCAGAAGATAATACCAGGCCCATCTGTCAGGCTATCTTGGCTGCGTAATGCAAGTTGCACAAGCTGGCCGATCTGCAATCATTTTCAAACGATTTTAAAGAAATTACTAATAAACAGTGATTCTTGCACGTATTATAGCTTACTGATGAACTGCCCATCATTTCGTTAACGGTCATAGTTATTGTAATACTTCGGTAATCGGTAAACTACTGCAATATATTCTTAAAGTTTGCAGTGAAAAATAGGCGTCGCTATGAATAACGTTTGGTGCATGTTAGGTCATATGTTGCTGTGTATAAAATGTACGCAACATATTAAATGACTAACTCGGAACGATATCGCTGTCTCACTTCAGAAAGTATGTAAACTGTTCCACCACTAACTGGTGCGCCAGCGAAAAAAGCCAGAATGAAATATTCACAAATCCCTCATATCTCACAAATGGTTTGTGATATTTAAACAAAATTTTGCCAAATGATAGCACACCAAGGGAAGCTGTTTTGCCATATGATTAATAAGCGAAACTTCCATATCGACTGCAATAGTCAGGCAACTAAATATTCTTTTCAGAGAAATAATGAAATTCTCAAGGGCCATCGATAGCTGGTGAAACGATAAATGCTGTAGGTTTTGCAACAACGTAACCGAAGTTGCATGTTTACTTTTATTCTGAGAATGCGCTTTTTCACGAACTGTTGAACTTTTTGGCCTCAGTTGCTAATATATTAGGTCTACAACTTTGCTTCGGCCGTTTTGCAATAGACGGCAGTAGTGGAAAGCAGTGAAGCAAGTCGTTCATCGTGTCATACAGTAAGCTTAGGCATTTGAGAACACAACGCCGTCAAAATATCGGTCGATTTTTGATTGCATCAAAGTAATTCCCAACTGAATACGTCAACTTGTGAGCCCAATTCTTGTCATCTGCGGGATGTTTTAATTTTCTGCTTTGATATGAAGAAATCTGCAGCGGAGGCTCATGGTGAGACGCCTGTTAGTGACAGAACTTCGCAGAAAATGGTTTCCATGCTTCAAAAATGGTAATTTTGACGTTTAAGTCTGGCATGGTTGTGAAAGAGAGAAAGCTTTTGATGATACTGCAACAGAAGGGAACAATCACAGGAGATCGTTATCGAAAGCAATTTATGTGTTAGAGCCGAGCACTGAAAGATAAACGGCCACACTACAGCGATAGACATGAAAAAATGATTTTGCAGCATGACCGTGCACGACGTCATGTCGAAAATCCCGTCAAAACATACTTCGAAACGTTGAAATGGGAAGTTCTTCCGCACCCGCTGTGTTCTCCAGCTATTCCTCCCTCTGACAACCATCTTTCTCGATCTATGACACACGACCTGCTGACTAGCGCTTGCGGTCATAAGAATAAGGGCACAATTGGATGGATTCATGGCTCTCCTCAAAAGATGCCCAGTTTATACACTGCGACATTCGTATGCTGCCCTAAAGCTAGGAGAAAGCAGTGGCCAACGATGGCCAATACTTTGAATCTTAAATTTTTTGCAAGTTTTTCACACTTCGAGAAAAACAGCGGAAACATCGTTGTATCTAGTAATACAATACTGCATTTGAATTGCATTAGAATATTAGTGAGATGAATGTAAAGTATTTTGTATTTTGGCGAAAGAAACAACTTCTAACATACCTACAAGAGAAATTGCATATTACTCAAAACTCGCCACAGTCCTCCTTGAATTCACGTCTCTTCAACTTCCTTCTTGGTATGGTTGACATCTCGCGACCTGCCTTATGGCGTAACACTTGCAAATTTTCCTATTGTCAGCAGTTCAGCCTCACTGAGCGAAAACTACTTGTTTTTGCCACATTACTTTTCACCTAGGCCCCTTATATTTCAGTCGGATGTAAATGAGTGTGGTACGGAGGAATCCTCATTTAAAATTATGCTCTTTTAGCGTCAACGAGTTTGTCGACCTCTTAGCTTGGAGTTTTTGGGTTGTAGAACACCACATGTTCGATTACCATCGCTATACTAGGTTGAACATTATTCAATGGAACATCTTACAGCCAAACAAAAATCTATTCTCGTGTTCAGACGTGCTGCACTGTTGTTATTAATGCCGTGCCAACACAAAATATTTGTTCACAACACCTGATAACAGTAGCTTACCTCAACGCTAGAAAATACTATTTTACAACGAGAGTTGAAAGTCGACGCATCTGATGGGCAACACCAGGTTATACTGTTTATCCACGGCGTGGCAATAGTAGCGCTTTACCAGCCGAATAGCTAGCAGCGTAGAAGGAAAAGCCGGTTCGCCATTGGTGTTTCCTTGGCAACGCCGTCGCGTCTCCGCCGGTGAACCAAACGTCTGCTGCAGCAACTAATTTTAAATGCACTATAGAAGCTTTATTCATTGGAACATCATTTTTGCATGGATGCTGTGCATGTCTAGGTATTGCAATTTAATAACAACAAAGTAATGTAATTCATACATACAGGCATTTTCATACTTTACGTCAAGGTTGGGACAACATCCGCCATTTTATCAACTCTGCCGTCAATCAAAACTTCTCTAAAAAGTGTCTAATACTGTATGCTGGACAAATGCGTCAAACAAAGCCGCACACGGTCAAATATTTGACAAAATTAATCGTTTACAAGGGAGGGGGGGAGGCGGCCCTACGATGTTTCATACTTCGGTGTCGATAATTGAAACATCGATATTTCGATTCCCAACATCGATACTTGTTAAATCATCGAACATCCGAAGTGCGGATTTTGGATTGGCGGGTTGTGACAGGAATCATTAGGAATGATACATATAGTTCAGTGGGACGCAGTTGTCTGTGTAGTGTGTTTCGTCGTATGTCAAAGCGCGCAACAGGATTATAGAAATAGTATACGAAATCTCTCGTGTATGGGGAGCAACGTCACTTGAAAAGAGTGAGTGTATAGGGGTACAGTATTGTAAATTATTACTGTACAACATTCGAATATTTTTGTGATGATGGCGTTAGGGTTGACAGTTGGAGTTGTTTGCTCAAAGGGGGAGGTGTCTGTTTTACGCAGAGGTTGCATTCGTGAACTGGCACGGGTGTCGTTGTATCTGTTGTTAGTCGTGAACTGTAAACTGCCTTTCAGCTGTCTATAAAACTTGTTATATTTTGCTGTAATTATTAATTTTATGTTAGTCGTAAAATGAACTGACCTTATTCGTTAGGCGAATCCGTATTTGACGTGGTCGTCGAATCTGAGCTGTTGATTCAGTAAGGTTGCGAATTGGCGTCAGTAACGGAGAAATCATTTCGCCGCCGCTGTGTGCTTCTAATATACTTAGTGTGACTTCTAAGAGCACCGGTCGCTACATTTACGTGGATTTTTTAAAATCCTGCGAAATTAGTTTTGTTTGGTCTAATGTCTGGATGGCCCGTGACGTGCTTCCTATGTAAACAGTTATCTCTAAAAGATCCACTTTAGTATTTGTTACCGTAGGCCCTTGCTAGTGCGTACGTCTGATATATGCTAATTGTTGCGAAAAACATTTGAGTAGACTGTGCCCAAGCCAGAATTCACCTTTCGAGTGTACTGCTTTCACCAATAGGTTTCTGATTGGACTGACTAATAAATGAGTTATTGGGCTAAGCTTCGTTTCATGACGTAACGCTTGTAGTAGGCTGTTCGTTGTAAGACTTTGAAAGATTCAGAAATATGTGGATTCATAGTGTGAAGTGCTTTTGAACACGAGACACGGATAAGCTCTACGAGACGTGATAAAATTTTATTGAGACTCCTAATAATTTTGTACTCTACAAAACTTTGATTAAAAAAAAAAAAATCTGACAGTACGTCACTCCCCAGTTACTCTTCACTAAGCACTAAAGTAGGGTTACTAAAATAGTAAGATACCTACTTCTCATACCACATTCTCCTTTTGAAATCACATTCAAAGATAAAATCTCGCACAGTAACATAAATGCTAGTGAATACAGGATATGATAATTTTTAGAATTTTGTAATTGGTCCTTTTCATTGGATGTTGCAGTGATTAATAATTTGTCGCTATGAAATAAGATATTTTTCTGTTTACACTGAATAATGTACTGGAGTTCTTATATGGTAGGGCACATTATGTGGAATGCTGGTTATTAAGTTGGCAAAGTTTCCAGTTAGTTGTGAATGGGTGTGAGTAAAATAAATAAATAAATAGTTAAATAACACTAGGTAGCACATTACAAGCAGAGGAGACTGGTGTCTGTGTTACCTCCTTCAAGGTGTCTTTGTATTCAACCCTGCAGGAAGTTATCCAGATGACATCGAACCTATTTTGACAGTTTGCACAACAATCTGAAACTGGTTCCCCAGATTTAGGGGATTGCATCCTTCAGAATGTACTTACAAACTAAATTTTGGTTTACCAGTCCTGATGGAAAGCTTGCTATTGTCTTTGTGGATGATGATTAACCAAGTTACGTTGCAGGAGCAATGAAAGATCCAGCCATAGATCATGTGTTGGTTAACAAAAGTTTTCAAGTAGTTGAATGTTATGTTAAATACAAAAGTACTTGGGATTTAGTGGAGACATCGTGTATGACTCCTGGAGAAGCAGTTTCCAGATTTTTTTGTTTCTGTAATTTGGTTTTTCGTTCCAGATTTCTTCACACCTCAGAGAGTAAATATGTAGATAAAGTTAAAGCACTAGTTTAAAATGTGTAGCTCAACAGATTTCAGTAGGCCTTAAAGTGTGTCAAAGTTTGTGTAAAAGTTTCTTGAATAAAAGGTTGTAATATAAAATATGTAAGCGGATAAAAAATAAGAATTAAGGATACATAAGACATCACAAAATAGTTGTACCAGCAAACTGTTCTACGTGGACTGATAATAATTTCACTCTCTTGCTGGGGGGGAAGCATATCATTGGCAGAGTATATGGCATGGTACTGGATTATCTGTGTGTCAGAGTTCTTGTCAGTAAAGGTTGTTTGTCTACGGAGTTACCCCCACAACAGCATGAGACGCCATGGAATGTTCCTTACAAAACTGCATTAACACCCTTGTCACTAATATTTATCTATGTATGACAGTTTCCAGGTAAATTAGAAATAAGAGTGATTAAATATAGACAGTTCGGCGAAGAGTTGTGAAATTTATTGTGTGTAATGTAGAAGCATGTTTCCCATTACTAATATTATAAAACATTCTTTCAGAACTTTTCCTTTTTTTGTTTTCAGGTGAAAGGAAATTCTTAATTTACAGAAAAATGGCATGGCCTGTTGACTCGGGTGCAGAAAATGACTCACCAGAGTCTGTAGAAGGAAATGTGACAAGCAGCACAGGTCACTTAAATGAACTACCATATGGCTTACAAAATTATGCACAAGGTGCTGTAGGCTTTGCCCCCTCAAATGAAAGAAGACTAAGCCAGCTTGATGTGGGGGACCTAAGGATTTCAAATCCATATATCAACAGGATAAGGAATGGCCGTAGGCATTCAATAAGTGACTGTAATCCAAGTAATTCTCAACAATCATCTGGAAGTAACAATAACACCATTGTTCAAAGACATTCTGTGCCATGCTGTCACATTAATCCTAATGTGAGGCATAGTTGTTGCTTCCATCTTAATAGACGCCTTTCGCTGCAAAATTTGAATATAAACAGAAGAAATTCGTTTCCTCAGAACTATATTCATGACTATCATAACCCAGAGAGCAGCACATTTGGTTACACCAACGCTCGTCCAAGCTCCTTTAGTGTAAACCATTTGTTTCTGTTTTGGAATGAAAACTTCCAGGCAGATCGGTACTTGCAACAAGCTGCATCTGCTGCGGGACCTGAATTTTTCATGAGATTTTTGGCCTCCGAGATGGATCGTCAAGGCCTACAATTCCCTGATGACATGTAAGTTGCTCATTTGATATTAAGAGACAGTCGATTTTTGATAACTGGAAAGCTGAGCACTATTTGTGCATGTAACTTCATGCATACTGCATTACCTAACAAATAATATGAAACCTTTTATTTCTGTGAAATGTCCAAAGTGTTTTATGGCACCAAAGTTCAGTATTTTTATTTTTGAGGACATAACAAAATGTCAGATATTGGTAACATAGGCTGTAGAAAGTACTTTTTATCTTTTCTTGAATAGGCAAAAAGATCATTTATTGACTCTCTGAAAAACATGACTTCCTGCTAATGTTGTGAACCTGTGGTGCAATAATATCATGACAGCAGTCTGCGGATTCCAATGTAGTCTAAATGTGTGACAGAGAGGTGGCGCAGTGTTAGTGCACTGGACTCTCATCCAGTAGGATGACGGTTCAAGCCCATGTCCAGCCATCCTGATATAGATTTTCCGTGATTTCCCTAAATCACTCCAGGCAAATGTTGGGATGGTTCCTTTGAAAGGGCACGGTTGATTTCCTTCCCTAATCCGATGAGACTGATGACCTCTCTGTCTGGTTTCCTCCCCCCAAACAACCCAATCTAAATGTGCGATTCACTTAACATGGAACATTTTTTGGAAAGACATGATCCTATTACCACATTCTGTGAACAAGGATGAAATCACTCGTCCCATACTAATGTACACGTATTGGATATGTATGTTGTCTTAGTAGTCCATATAGTTATCAGTAAATTTTATGTCGTTCAGCACAGTCAAAAATTTGTGACTTGAATCTGTGTAATTATTTTCAACACGAAGACTAATTTTGTGCAGCTCTCCAACACTGTCTTGTACAAGCCTCTTTAGATATCATTCACTATACACCACAGTGAATCCACTAATGCCCCATTTACAGAGTGGGACTTCCTCAGTGCCCTAGCATATTGCCCCGACACAGCTCCTGGGCCCGATCAGATCCACAATCAGATGATTAAACATGTCTCATTTGACTAAAAGTGTCATCTCCTCACCACCTTCAACTGGATCTGGTGCGATGGCATCTTTCCATCGTAATGGTGGGAGGGCACTATCATTCCAGTGCTCAAACTCGGTCACAACCGCTTGATGTGGACAGCTTCTGGCCCATCAGCCTCACGAGCTTTTTTTGTAAGCTGCTGGAACGTATAGTGTGTCTGCAATTGCGTTGGGTCCTGGAGTGACATGGCCCATTGGTTCCAAATCGGTGTGGCTTCCGCCATGGTTGCTCTACCACTGATAATCTTGTGTCCGTCGAGTCTGCCATCCGAACAGCAATTTCCAGATGCCAACAGCTGGTTGCTGTCTTCTTTGATTCACTAAAAGTGTATGACAAGACCTGGTGACATCATATCCTTGCCACATTATACGAGTGGGGTCTGAGGCCGACTCCCGATTTTTTTGGTCCAACATTTCATGTTGCTTCGTGCTTCCCGTGTCCAAGTTGGTGTGTCTCTCAGTCCCCCCCACCCCCCCCCCCCCCCTTCCCACACACACACACACATCCAGGAGAATGTGATCCTGCAGGGCTCTGTATTGAGTGTATCTCTATTTTTAGTGGTCGTTAATGGTCTAACAGCAGCTGTAGGGCCGCCCGTCTCACCTTCTCTGTATGGCAGACAACTTCTGCATTTTGTACTCCTTCACCAGTACTGGTGTTGCTAAGAGACTCATACAGGGAGCCATCCACAAGGTGCAGTTGTGGGCTCTAGCTCACAGTTTTCAGTTTTCGGCTGCAAAGTCGTCTGTTACGCACTTCTGTCGGTGTCGTACCATTCATCCAGAACCAGAGCTTTACCTTAATGATGATCCACTCACTGTTGTGGAGACATATTGATTCTTAGGACTGGTTTTTGATACCCCGTTGACATGGCTTCCACACCTTCTTCAGTTTAAGTGGAACTGCTGGCAGCACCTCAGTGCCCTCTGTTGCCTCAGCAACACCAACTGGGGTGCAGATTACTCTAAGCTGCTGGAGCTCTAGAGCCCTTGTTCAATCCCACCTTGACTCTCTGAGTCTGGTTTATTGTTTGGCAGTACCCTCAGTGTTGCATTTACTCAGTCCAGTGCACCACTGTGGCATTCGCCATGCGACAGAAGCTTTCAGGAAGAGTCCGGTGACCAGTGTCCTAGTGAAGGTCAGAGTCCCTCCATTGCAGGTTAGGCATGCACAACTGCTGACCAGTTACATTGCACTCGTTCGTGGTTTTCCTGTGCATCTAAATTACCAGCTCCTTCCCCCCCCCCCCTTCCCCCCCCCCCTTCCCCCCCCCCCCCCTGCTGTTCATCTCCCACATCGGCAACCCTGGTCAGGCCTTCGAATTGCAGTTTGTGTCCAATTCCTTCTTTCTGAACTGGAGTCCTTGCCTTTACCACCTATATTTGAGATCCATTAATGTACACCTCCATGGTGTACACCTAGGCCGTGGCTTTGCCTGGACCTTTCACATGGCCCTAAGGACTCAGTTAACCCTGCAGCTCTTCACTGCCACTTCCTCTAGATTCTTCAGTGTACCGAGGCCATGAAGTAGTTTACACTGCTGGCTGATCATCACCTCGGATTTGTGTATGTCCATGTAGGACATATTGAACAGCATTCCTTGCGTGATGGCTGCAGTGTTTTCACTGCTGAGCTGGTGGCTAAATCCCGTGCTCTTGAGCACATCTCTTCATGCCCTGGGAGTAGTTTCTTCTGTGGACGGACTCCTTGAGCAGCCTGCAGGCTATTGACCAGTGCTAATCTCGTCATCTTTCAGTAGCGACCATCTAAGAGTCCATATATGCCCTGGAACAGTCCAGTTGTTGAGTGGTGTTTGTGAGACCCAGGTCATGTTGGCATGTCAGGCAATGAACCTGCCAACATGCTACATGGTAACTGCTGATGGAGATTGGCTTCTCTGCAACTGACCTGTCTTCAGAAGACTTCCATGGAGGCCTCTCACCGGGAATCTGTGGGTTCTCTGTCGGTTTCGCATTGGCCATGTTTGGATGACACAGAGCTACCTCCTGTGCTCGCATGACTCGCCTCAGTGTTGGTGCGGTGCCCGGCTGACAGCGGCTGGTATCTTGGTGATCTGTCCTTCTTTGGCTGTCCTCGGCTGTACTTTTGTTACTGGACTTGCCATTTATTTTAGCTGACAATTTCTCATCGGCTAATTTAGTTTTACGTTTTGTACTTGGTGGGTTTTATCATTCTATATCAGTTTTAGTGCAAGTCCTTCATCCCTTTGTGTTCTCCACTCAGTGCTTTTAGGGTGGATGTTCTAATGTATCAGGGTGGCTGGCTTTTCTTTTTATTCTTGTGGTCAGCCAGCCATGGTCATCTGCTCTTTGATTTGTATCCCTTCTACCTGTTTCTTGCTTCTCCCTGTGGTTCTCTGTTCCTGTT
Organism: Schistocerca gregaria; assembly: GCF_023897955.1. Lineage (NCBI taxonomy): Eukaryota > Metazoa > Arthropoda > Insecta > Orthoptera > Acrididae > Schistocerca > Schistocerca gregaria. Next base: position 551,338,590 of record NC_064923.1, read on the forward strand.
TTGTCCTTATTAGTGTTGGTTGTCCTGTCATTCTTCTGGTTCTTACACACACACACACACACACACACACACACACACACACACACACACACACACACACACACACACAAGCTCTTTTAAACAAACAAACATTTTCAGCTATGCATTACTGTTGGCAGCATACATCCAATTGAATCTGCTTCCAATAGTCAGAACTTGAACTGTCTCTACACGTTTTACCTTTCGGTCTTCCCTTCAGTAGCTACCAGTCACTTGCTATCCAGGTAAAGAATACTGTAGACTACTGTTGGCTGTTGTAAAATGTTTAGTGCCTGGGAGTGTAACAAGCCAGCTGTACACATTTTCAGTTTTATGCAAGTCTTGTATTGGATAAGGAAATCTCTACATGTGTTTACCAAAGGTAATATAGGCCCTGCATGATGTCTGTTCATTATAGGTGTGGTTGTAGACAGGGGCATATTATACTAGTTTAACAAATGGTAATGAATAAAGTGTGCTCCTATGTCTTCATTTATTTAAGAAAAAAGGTATTTGAGGTAGGAAAATTGCATATGAAAGAAAATTAAAATTGTTTGTAAATAACCCATTCGATAAAATAAATGCCAACTGAAAAATTGATACATTCAATATTATGAATTTTATTGGCAACATTGTACTACTTGAGCCATTCTGTGATAAGTTTTTTTGTGAAGCAGATGATAAATAAAAAAAATACACAATGCACATATATTTGTGTGAATTTCAGAATACAATAAATTCAGCTCCGCCTCCTTCCTCCTTTTACTTCATACAAATTCCCACCTACCATGATCAGTTAACATAGCAATTACACAGAATATATGCATTAATGATCCATTTTTATACTTCACAGGTACAGGGACATAGACCAAAGTGGTGACATGCCGCCATCACTCACATACTTAATTGAAAGGTTTTCATCATCGCTGGAACGAGACATGATTTCTTATCTAGTGCTGAGGATTCAGTTTCCTCTTGATTGGAGGTCTTTTTTCGCCATTGTTGATGGGATGAATAAAGTAAGTTTCAGAACTTAAATTTTAGTAAAAAGCTATAGTCGCCAAAATCGGGTTACACACGTTAGTAATGTGTGTCTCACATTGGTATTGAACTGTAGCCTTCATCAGGGCAGCATTTTGTGACCTTTGTATGCCAGTCTAGATTCATAACTTTCATTTCATATTGTGTCCATTATGTCTATATGTGATTTTCTATGAAAATGCTTCTTCATATTTGTAAGTTCTAGTGACTAAATAGAATGATTACCTTTTAAAAAGTTAGATAACAGGACATCGGGAACATAATTCAAATGAACTGCTCAGTTTTCAATGGAAAACACATTGAATTTTTATCTTTTCCAACTTGTATTATACTTCAGTGTTACCAGCAAAATATGGTACAAAATCATCTGATTCAAATTAGAATGAGAGATAAACGCAAGAGGCAGAACAAAGAGGAAACACAAAAAAAAGATAAATAAAAGGTGAAGGAAGTAAAATGTAGGCAGATGCAAGGAGCCTTTGTTTAGTCAAAAATAAAGGGAGAAGAAATTACATGTCCAGATTGCCAGCAAGAAAGAAAGAGACTTGATCAACATACTATTCTAATTGGTTTCTTATTTTCAGAGACATAATGTGTGGATAGTATGTATCTTCAGGAGATAAACTTCCAATACTGTCATGTGCATTTAAAATCCAGATAAGTGCAAGTGGGAGCTGCACATCAAGGGTCTCGTGCACACTTCATTCAGCATAGTCTGTATAACTTCGGGCAGGGGGATTACCTTCATAGTATCAGATGTTATTGAATTTAGCACATGTTAAAATCCAGGAGTAAGTAAGAGACATCTATTACTTATTTTTTTCTCCAAAAAAAAATTTGTGCCTCGACATGCAGGCCTCCAAACATGACACTGTGAACACCATTTTGAAGATGGGAATTACGGAAAGTTTTTCAAAATGCTGTATTTCTGTAAAAGGTCTAGAATTTTGCTAGTTTTGTGATTTGGAAAAATAATTCCTTTATGAGTACAATGGTATGGACATGTCACTTCTTTTACTGCTGCCTTGTAAATTTTTTATAATTTACAGAATTTTTTTTCAAAGATGCCAATCCAGAAACGTTAAGACTTTTCATCAGCTGATCAGTACCATGTAGTAAAATACTGTCTGTTAAGGAGAGCTTCCACTTTGAAGTTGGACAAATTTTGTTTTAAATTATTTTTTAACTTCCAGGGGTAACGTACGTCTTAAATGAAGTTGTTTCTTACTAATTACTTCGTTACAATGTTTATTTCTATTATCTTCGTTGCAGGTATTTCCTTTCACTTTCATTATTGCAGATATTTCTTAAACTTTGATGTAGTTCCTTGTCAGTTTCTTTGTTGTGATTGTTCATTGCAGGTTTCTGTATTGTAGTTGTTCAGTGCTAGTTCATTTACTGAAGAGACTTCTATGAAATCTGAGACCTTCCAGTGAGTTCTGTGTTCTTGTGAGGAATTTGCTAGTTGGCACAGTTGTAGTGTGTTTTGTGAAAATGACTGTTGGAAATGTCTTCTGACTGGGGCCAAAGGAGTGTGAAGTGTGCTGACTATATGCATATCCATAAGTGATATAAAAGACAAACAAGAGACTTGTTCAGTTGGGAATAAGTGATCTCATTTGAAGACTGTTTCAAAGTTAAGACGTTTCCAGTGATGACTTTTTATGTTCTAAATGTTTTGACAGAATAACTGATAGTATCTGGACAAGGTAAAGCCTTCCATAGTGCGGATGATGCAGATTTTGTATCACTAGAGGAAGAATTAAATACCCTGAATCACTGTTAAGAAACTGTGGTCAGTTAAGTAGAGTTATAAGCTCTATGCATCAAGAAAGTGCAGAGAAATTACTAAAGCTATGGATAAATACACTACAGCAAAACTGACAACACTCTTGAATGTAGAAATTCCACCTTCAGAAGAAAGGCATGGCAGGCAGCGAAAGGCGTCCCCGGAGGCTGATCAGAAAGCCTCCCCGGTGCGTCTGACAAACCGGTTTCAGGCACTGTCTCTGGCTGAGCCAGACGCAACCGCCTGCCCTGTTTCAGAGGATCATTCTCAGCCTTCAAGGTCCGGGCAATCGCAGAGGGTGGGCTTACTGGTAGTTGGGAGCTCCAATGTTAGGCGCGTAATGGGGCCCCTTAGGGATACGGCGGCTAAGGAGGGGAAGAAATCCAGTGTGCACTCAGTGTGCATTCCGGGAGGAGTCATTCCTGATGTGGAAAGGGTCCTTCCGGATGCCATGAAGAGCACAGGGTGCAGCCAGCTGCAGGTGGTGGCACATGTCGGCACTAATGACGTGTGTCACTTTGGATCTGAGGAAATTCTCTCTGGATTCCAGCGGCTATCTGATTTGGTGAAGGCTGCGGGTCTTGCTTACGAGATGAAGGCAGAGCTCACCATCTGCAGCATCGTTGACAGAACCGACAGCGGACCTTTGGTGCAGAGCCGGGTAGAGGGTCTGAATCAGAGGCTCAGACGGTTTTGCGACCGTATTGGCTGCAGATTCCTTGACTTGCGCCATAGGGTGGTGGGGTTTCGGGTTCCGCTGAATAGGTCAGGAGTTCACTACACTCAGCTGGCGGCTACACGGGTAGCGGAGGCTGTGTGGCGTGGACTGGGCGGTTTTTTAGGTTAGAAGGCCTCGGGAAAGTGCGGGATGGGTTGCAATGTCAAAGGGTGCTTGGCAATTACAGGACGTGCTTGGATCAAGGAACAGTCGGAATTTTAGTTGTAAATTGTTGTTGTTGCGCTGGAAAAGTCACTGAGCTTCAAGCGCTAATAGAAAGCACAGAAGCTGATATCGTTATAGGTACAGAAAGCTGGCTAAATCCTGAAATAAGTTCTGCAGAAATTTTTACGAAGTCTCAGATGGTGTTCAGGAAAGATAGATTAGGCAGAATTGGTGGTGGAGTGTTGGTGTCTGTCAGTAGTGGTTTATCTTGTAGTGAAGTCGAAGTTGATACTCCGTGCGAATTGGTGTGGGTGGAGGTTATACTTAACAGCCGAATTAAGTTAATAATTGGCTCCTTCTACCGACCCCCAGACTCCGATGATACAGTTGCGGAACAGTTCAGAGAAAGTTTGAGTCTCGTAACAAATAAATACCCCACTTATACGGTTATAGTTGGTGGGGACTTCAACCTACCCTCGGTATGTTGGCAAAAATACTTGTTCAAAACCGGTGGTAGGCAGAAAACGTCTTCCGAGATTGTCCTAAATGCATTCTCCGAAAATTATTTCGAGCAGTTAGTCCACGAACCCACGCGAATTGTAAATGGTTGCGAAAACACACTTGACCTCTTGGCCACAAACAATCCAGAGCTGATAGAGAGCATCATGACTGATACAGGGATTAGTGATCACAAGGTCATTGTAGCTAGGCTCAATACCATTTCTTCCAAATCCATCAGAAACAAACGCAAAATAATTTTATTTAAAAAAAAGCGTATAAAGTGCCACTAGAAGCCTTCCTAAAAGACAATTTCCATTTCTTCCGAACTGACTATGCGAATGTAGACGAGATGTGGCTCAAATTCAGAGATATAGTAGCAACAGCAATTGAGATATTCATACCTCATAAATTGGAAAGAGATGGAACGGATCCCCCGTGGTACACAAAAAAAGGTCCGAACGCTGTTGCAGAGGCAACGGAAAAAGCATGCGAAGTTCAGAAGAACGCGAAATCCTGAAGATGGGCTAAAATTTACAGACGCGCGAAATTTGGCACGTACTTCGATGCGAGATGCCTTTAATAGGTTCCACAACGAAACATTGGCTCGAAATTTGGTAGAAAATCCGAAGAAATTCTGGTCGTATGTAAAGTACACAAGCGGCAAGACGCAGTCAATACCTTCGCTGCGCAGTGCCGATGGTACTGTTATCGACGACTGTGCCGCTAAAGCGGGGTTATTGAACACAGTTTTCCGAAATTTCTTCACCAGGGAAGACGAATGGAATATTCCAGAATTTGAAACACGAACATCTGCTAGCATGAGTTTCTTAGAAGTAGATACCTTAGGGGTTGCGAAGCAACTCAAATCGCTTGATACTGGCAAGTCTTCAGGTCCAGATTGTATACCGATTAGGTTCCTTTCAGATTACTCTGATACTATAGCTCCCTACTTAGCACTCATACAACCGCTCGCTCACCGATAGATCTGTACCTACAGATTGGAAAATTGCGCAGGTCGCACCAGTGTTCAAGAAGGGTAGTAGGAGTAATCCATTTAACTACAGACCTATATCATTGACGTCGGTTTGCAGTAGGGTTTTGGAGCATATACTGTATTCACATTATGAATCACCTCGAAGGGAACGATATATTGACACGTAATCAGCATGGCTTCAGAAAACATCGCTCTTGTGCAACGCAGCTAGCTCTTTATTCGCACGAAGTAATGGCCGCTATCGACAGGGATCTCAAGTTGATTCCGTATTTCTAGATTTCCGGAAAGCTTTTGACACCGTTCCTCACAAGTGACTTCTAATCAAGCTGCGGAGCTATGGGGTATCGTCTGTTGTGCGACTGGATTCGTGATTTCCTGTCAGGAAGGTCGCAATTCGTAGTAATAGACGACAAATCGTCGAGTAAAACTGAAGTGATATCAGGTGTTCCCCATGAAAGCGTCCTGGGACCTCTACTGTTCCTGATCTATATAAATGACCTGGGTGACAATCTGAGCAGTTCTCTTAGGTTGTTTGCAGATGATGCTGTAATTTACCGTCTAGTAAGGTCATCCGAAGACCAGTATCAGCTGCAAAGCGATTTAGAAAAGATTGCTGTATGGTGTGTCAGGTGGCAGTTGACGCTAAATAACGAAAAGTGTGAGATGATCCACATGAGTTCCAAAAGAAATCCGTTGGAATGCGATTACTCGATAAATAGTACAATTCTCAAGGCTGTCAATTCAACTAAGTACCTGGGTGTTAAAATTACAAACAACTTCAGTTGGAAGGACCACATAGATAACATTGTCGGGAAGGCGAGCCAAAGGTTGCGTTTCATTGGCAGGACACTTAGAAGATGCAACAAGTCCCCTAAAGAGACAGCTTACACTACACTCGTTTGTCCTCTGTTAAAATATTGCTGCGCGGTGTGGGATCCTTACCAAGTGGGATTGACGGAGGACATCGAGAGGGTGCAAAGAAGGGCAGCTCGTTTTGTATTATCGTGTTATAGGGGAGGGAGTGTGGCAGATATGATACACGAGTTGGGATGGAAGTCATTACAGCATAGACGTTTTTCGTCGCGGCGAGACCTTTTTATGAAATTTCAGTCAGCAACTTTCTCTTCCGAATGCGAAAATATTTTGTTGAGCCCAACCTACATAGGTAGGAATGATCATCAAAATAAAATAAGAGAAATCAGAGCTCGAACAGAAAGGTTTAGGTGTTCGTTTTTCCCGCTCGCTGTTCGGGAGTGGAATAGTAGAGAGATAGTATGATTGTGGTTCGATGAACCCTCTGCCAAGCACTTAAATGTGAATTGCAGAGTAGTCATGTAGATGTAGATGTAAAGCCCTCCTGCACCTCTTGACAGAAATTTATCACAAATATCAATTCAGCTGTTGAATATTGTGCATCCTACAGTGAAAAGGTGCAAGTTTTAACTATTGTTCCAGAGACATTTTCAAAGAAAACAATTTTGAACCATGTTCCCTCACTATTGAAGTACATGGTAGACAAATCAAGAAATGTGAGGTCTGTAAATGGAGCCTTTGGTAGACCAGAGCCTTGTTATGGTCATCCTGTAGAAGCAGCTAAAGTTAAAGTAGTGCAGTCGTTTTATCTGGAAGATAAGTGGGACTGTTGTCACCAGTGCCAACAAAAAATACACTGTAACAATAACAATTGAAGGTAAAAACAGTTGTGAAAGTGAAGAGGCACATAGCTCGCAGTATTAAACTTTTGCAATTATAAGAGCAACTGTAGAACTTTAAATATTGGAAGCTCAAAATTTTATGCACTAAGACCTAAGTGGGTAGTTCCAAACCCACCTAGAGATGTCTGTGTGTACTGTGCGACTTTTGAACTTTGTATGGTAACTTTGAAGAACTTACTGGAGCATGTGACACATAGCACCTTTGTTCACCTTTGTTGGGTGTGTGTGAAGTCATTAGTAGTCTGTTATGTAAAGTGAGACTTGTTTGTTTTAAGAATGTGGTGACTGCCCTGGAAAGGGAGGACTGTCTTCACAGTATTGGCCTGGAAGATGTAGCAGATAACTGCAGAAATTACATATGTGACAAGGGAGGAAAATAAACTGATTAAGAAAATTGTTGCCTTTGACAGTTTCATTGATAGACTTGGGAAGTGGTCAGTGAAAGTGGTAACACACCAGCCTCTGAAGAAATTGGAACACCACCACACTGCAGAAGTGAAAGGGTGTGTACAGGCTGAAGAACTATTTAGGGCTGCACTGTGATTTTATTGAGAACTGGCCTGTAATTCTCCCACAAGAAATACAAAGTTGTTAATGGAGTAATGACCAGGTTTGTTTTTACAGGAGTGACATATTTTCAAAATAGGACCACAAGTGTTGCAGTTACAAATGACACAGGACACGACTTGGCACATGATTTGCTAGCAATGCGCAAAATTCAACTACAAACAGGGACAGAGTAGATCGTTATTTCAGATGGTGCTCCTAATCATTTTAAAAATCATTAGCAGCTGTTTGAATTAAGTCGCTTGCACCAATTGACTGGATGTACAGTGCTTACTGGTCACAGGAAGGGACCTTGTGATGGTGTACGAGGCCTGCTGAAGTGACAACAGTTATGAGTTAAACAAAATTCTAGTGAACTTTGTGCTACTACATGGAGCAGCTGCTGAATATAGGTTTCCAGCTGAAGGACAACAACATTGCCATCAGTGCTCACTTCCTGATCATAATGTTCTGAGGATTGTAAGTGCTCACGTGCCTATTGGTTCAACACAAAGGTGTCAGTCTATATCAAAGGAAGAAATTGAAGCAGTGTAACACATTTTTAGTTCATTGCCTGGCTAATTTCAGTACAAAACAGAGTGCACAGAAATTGTATAAATTGAAACCTTAGTCTTAGGACCTTTCACATGCATTTTGTAACCATTTAAAATACTTCAAAAATTAGTCTCTTATCTTTCAAAACTAAAATTATGTTAAATAAGGTTTGATTTTTATGAGACTGTTACGTGATGATGTGGTAATAACAGATTTTATGTATGTAAAAATGTCAATTGTTTATAAAACTTGTTCAACCTAAAAGTGGAAGTTCTAGTTTTCAGGGAATGTGGAACTATAGGGTACTGATCAATAGTAAAAATCAAATTTTTGTGGATTGGTGTTTTTAGAAGGAAATTTTTTTTCCAAAAATCATAAAGTTCAGAACGCTATAGTAAAAGAACTTTGGCAGATAAATCCAAATAGAGGATGTCTTTGTAATCATGAAGCAATTACCTTGCAAATAAAAAAAATCCCAACAAAATATCTAACACTGTTTTTCCAAAATTTGCATCTTCAAAATGGTATGCGCAGTGTCATCTTCGGAGAGCTGTATTTCGGAGCACAATTATTTTTTTAAATATGTGTTCCTTACTTAGTCCTTTATTTTAACATATGCTACATTCAGTAACATAAGAGACTATGAAGGTAAGGTTTTCTCCTAGCCTGCCTGAATTGATATGGACTTCGCCATTCATATGATTAGCTTACAGTGTGCTGCGGGTGGAAAAATGTCTGCAACTTGTCTTATAATTGAAATACATGGCTGTAGCTCTGTCATGAGTTGCACTGAAAAGTTCCTTTTTTTTAATTTCTGATGGTGACTACTTTTGGACATGTGTGTTCATTTTCAAACCATCCATATTGTACATGTGATAATAGGAGACAGCCTATGTACAAAAAAACTGCCCCTGCAGTAATGATCAAAGTGGCACTAAGGGACAGTTTTTGATTTGTAGACTGTCACCTGTATTTATTACACTTACGATATAGATGGTTTAAAAATACACACAGGTTTTCGAAACTAGGCACCATCGTGAAAAAAGATTTGTTTCAGTGGAACTTCAGATGGAGCTACAACATTTATTTCAAATTTGTGTGTAGATAGTTCATCCATTCTGGAAATCGAGAATCTTTATGGTTTTTGCCTTTCCTCGAAATCGGTATGGGAGACACATACAGATGGACAACAAAGTGACCCTATAAGTGTTCAGTTTTACTGAGAGATATGAAACCCTAAAAATAAAGAAAAATCCTATTTTCTTCCTCAGAGATGAAAGAAGGGTCGGTTGGGGAAGGTTATAAAGGAGGGTTAGGTTATTCAGAGTCCAGGATGTGTGGAACCAACTTATTTTAAGCATGAGGGGAAACTTTCCAACTCCTAAATGTGTGTATGAACAGTACTTGGCACATCATCTGCTATGAGTAAGTACATGTCAACCGCATTGCATCTTCATAATTTTAGTTTTCTCAAGGGAATAAACCTTTCAGTACAATCCCCAATTACTGTCTGATACTTTGTAAATTTAAGGGCCTCTGTTTCCCAGGGTGGTGGTGGTAACGATTCATGTGGATTCTTTCCCTTTTAAATTATTGTGCATTAACGTAAAATGCTAGGTTTGTTAATGAAACGTTAAATATGGACTGTATAGGAGGTTGTTGTTGTTGCTGCTGTTTTTATTAGCCAATAGGTAAACCTTGACGGAAAACGTGACATTGGGTGCCAACTGTTGCAGTTCCCCCTGCGGGTCCGGGGGTTAGAATAGGCCCGATGTATTCCTGCCTGTCGACAAAAAGGAGTCCCTCTCCCTCAAGGTTGCAGTTTGCGCCTGGATCCGGAGACGGACGGTTTCACGACCTATATTTGCGTTCATTTTCGTTTTTCACTTCTTCTGGTTTCTTCCTTCCTTTGGTTGGTTCCTTTCTTTGTTCTTCTCCATCTCACTGTCTTACTTACTCTTCTCCTTGCCTCCTTCTCCTTGCCTCCTTCTCTGGTCTCCGCCTCGGTGTTTGAGACAGTCTGTCCTTTCTCTCTCTCTCTCCTTTCTTTTTCCTCTTCTTCCTTCCTCCCTGTGCGTGTCTTGAGGCCGACCCACTCGTTCACACTCATAGCCGGTGACGGGGTGACGCGCAATTTCCTGCCCTGGGTAGACAAGTAAGGCACGCACGTACCCCCTGGTAAAGGCCAGGCCCAGGGAGGGGTGATTGCCTGAGCTGACACCTTCTGACCATGCCGATTGGTCCCTCCGTCCGTTTCTCGAGAGGTGTGACCTGAGGTGTGAACAATCACCTAAGGCGGGAGTGCCCTCTGAGAGGGTCCCCACAAAGAAGGAGCGCGCCATCGGAGACACTGGAAATCATGGGGATTCCTCCGCAATGGATTTCTCTTCTTCTCTCTCAACTTCTGCCCACAAACGGAAACTTGACCAGCACAAAGTGACAAAAGTACTACCGCCTGCCCCACAGTTCCTCGTAGTTTCTCGATCTGAGGACAGAGAGGATTTTTCCTCTGTCAACCCTTTTGTTACCCAGAAGGGCGTAGATGCCATAGCCGGATCGGTCAAGTTTTGTACCAGGTTGCGTAATGGTATCTTGTTACTAGAAACTGAGAGTGCCTTTCAGGCACAAAAACTTCTTCGGGCCACACTCCTGTACACGTTCCCTGTCCAGGTGGAGGCTCACTGCACTTCGAATTCGTCTAGTGGTGTGGTACATACTAGATCACTCGACGGATTGACTGACGAGGAGATTCTTTCCTCGCTGAGCAGGGCGTGACGTCAGTCCATAGGGTCATGAAAAAGATCAACAATGACCTTGTACCGACCCGGACACTTTCCTTGACCTTTGATAGTGTTCAGCTGCCGTCGTGCATCAAAGCGGGCTACGAGGTTATTTCTGTTCACCCCTATGTCCCGACACCTACGCGCTGCTACCAGTGTCAGCGTTTTAATCACACTCGCCAGTCTTGTTCCAATGTGGCTAAATGTGTGACTTGTGGCAGGGATGCCCATGAGGGTGACTGTCCACCTCCGTCTCCTCGTTGTGTGAACTGTCACGGTGACCATGCAGCATCCTCCCCCGACTGTCCCATCTACAAGGAAGAACGCTGTATCCAAGAAATTCGGGTCAAAGAGAAAGTGTCCACCTCGGCTGCTCGCAAGCTATTTGCTAGTAGGAAGCCCACGTTGCTCCCAGCGGGGAATACAGAACTGTCCTCCCCTCTCCTTGGACTACCAGGGAGGTGGCAACGCAGACATGCGATCTGACCTTCAGCACTACGGTCGTCCGTTCGGCCAGTGCTAAGATCGCCCGGTCGATGTCTCCTCTTCCTCCCGTCACCCCTCCAACACAAGCACCTTTATCAGCTTCTGCCAGGACCCAGAAGTCAGATGCACGGGCCTTCTAGAAGGAACCGTCTCGTGCAGACCTCCTACGTACCTCGAACTCTCAGCCATCGACTAATACTTCCACAAAACGACCTTCCAAGAAGGCTCATAGGAAGCATAGTTCTCCTTCCCCGCCACGGCGCATTTCTTCTCCTGTGCCACGCAGCAGTTGCCGCCCCAGGCCGTCATCTGTTTCGCCTGGCCGCACCGCTGGTAGCCGAACATCTGGCTGTTTACCAGCAGAGGAAGCTCCCCCTTCCAGCCATCTTCACAAGACGGCCGATGAACAAATGGACGAAGACTGTCCGCCTACTGCTAGCAGCAGCAGTGCTCGCTCGAAGCTGGGCCCTCAGCGGCCTTAGAGATGACCCCTTCTTGCATCTTCTTCTCACGATGGTACTTATTCACTGGAAATTCGCAGCATTCGCTCCAACTGAGAGGACTTGAAATTGCTGCTCCACTTGCACCGTCCGCTCGTCGTAGCCCTCCAGGAAATGAAGCTATGCCCATGCGATCAAATTGCCTTGGCACACTACACCTCTGTGCGTTTTGACCTACCCCCTGTGGCAGGTATTCAGGCTCATGGATCCCATCACATTGCACACCGTCCTGCAGGCAGTTGCCGTCCGCATTACTCTCCCCACTTTTACATTTTCCATTTGTACCGTTTACACTCGGCAGACATGCTGCAAATTATTGCTCAGCTACCTGCACCATTTTTGTTAACTGGAGACTTCAATGCTCACCATCCTCTTTGGGGCTCTCCAGCATCCTGTCCGAGGGGCTCCCTGTTAGCAGACGTTTTCAACCAGCTCAGTCTTGTCTGCCTCAATACTGGCGCCCCTACTTTCCTTTCAGACACCTCTCACACCTATTCCCATTTAGACCTCTCTGTATGTACTACCCAACTTGCACGCCGGTTTGAGTGGTATGCGCTTTCTGATAACATATTTGAGCTACCACTTCCCGTGTGTTATCCATCTCCTACATCCTACTCCCTCTCCATGCTCATCTAGTTGGAACATCTCCGAAGCAGACTGGGGGCTCTTCTCTTCCAGGATGACCTTTCAGGATCAAACCTTCACAAGCTGCGATAGGCAGGCCGCACACCTCACGGAAGTCATTCTCACTGCTGCTGAATATTCCATCCCTCACACTACTTCTTCTCCACGCCGCGTACCGCTCCCCTGGTGGACCGCATCATGTAGAGACGCCTTATGTGCTCGTCGACGTGCTTCATGCACCTTTAAATGCCACCCTGCAGTGGCGAATTGTATCAATTATAAACGATTACGTGCAATGTCGTCATATTTTTAAAGAAAGCAGGAAAGCCAGCTGGGCTGCTTTCACAAGCACCTTAAACAGTTTTACTCAGTCTGTTGTCTGGGGTAGCCTGCGCCGGCTATCTGGCACTAAGGTCCACTCACCAATTTCTGGCTTGACGGTCGCGAATGAGGTCCTTGTGGCCGCTGAGGATGTCTCCAATGCCTTCGGCCGCTTTTTGCAGAGGTTTAGAGCTCCACTCATTACCCCCCCTGCCTTCCTCCCCCGAAAACAGGCAGAGAAGGCTAGGAGGCTCGGCTACCTAACTTCCACTCTTCGAATCGTGAAAGTTACAGTGCCCCCATTAACCATGCGGGAACTTGAAAATGCACTTGCCCAGTCACGGTCCTCCGCTCCAGGGCCTGATTCTATTCATAGTCAGATGCTGAAGAACCTTTCTCCTACAGGTAAAGATTTCCTTCTTCGTACTTACAATCGCATCTGGATTGAGGGACATGTTCCCGCATGCTGGCGTGTCTTGTTGTACCGATTCCTAACCCGGGGAAGGATAAGCACTTGCCTTCCAGTTATCGACCCATCTCGCTTACCAGCTGTGTCTGTAAGGTGATGGAGTGAATGGTTAACTCTCGGTTGGTTTGGCTGCTCGGATCTCGATGCCTACTTACCAATGTACAATGCGGATTTCGTAGATGCCGCTCTGCTGTTGACCATCTGGTTACCTTGTCGACCTTCATTATGAGTAACTTCTTGCGGAAGTGCCAGACCGCGGCTGTGTTCTTTGATTTGGAGAAGGCTTACGAAACCTGTTGGAGGGCGGGCATTCTCCGCACGTTGCATACATGGGGCCTTCACGGTCGCCTCCCTCTTTTTATTTGTTCCTTTTTAATGGATCGACAGTTCAGGATACGTGTGGGTTCTGTCCTGTCAGACACCTTTCGCCAGGAGAATGGGGTGCCACAGGCCTCCGTTTTGAGCGTCGCTCTCTTCGCCATAGCGATCAATCCAATAATGGATTGCCTCCCAGATGATGTATCAGGCTCCCTTTTCGTGGACGATTTTACCATCTATTGCAGCGCGCAGCGTACATGTTTCCTGGAGCGCTGTCTTCAGCGTTCTCTTGACTGTCTTTACTCCTGGAGTGTCGCCAATGGCTTCTGTTTTTCTGCCGAGAAAACGGTCTGTATTAACTTCCGGCGCTACAAAGAGTTTCTCCCACCGTCCTTAAGACTCGGTCCCGTTGCTGTCCCATTCGTGGAGACAACAAAATTTTTAGGTATTACATTTGACAGGAAACTTAGTTGGTCTCCACATGTCATATTTGGCAGCCCGTTGTACCCGTTCTGTAAATGTCCTCCGTGTTCTCAGTGGCACGTCGTGGGGAGCGGATCGAACCATCCTACTTCGCCTATATCGGTCGATCGTCCGCTCCAAGCTGGATTATGGGTGCTTTGTATACTCCTCTGCACGGCTGTCCATCTTACGCCGCCTCAACTCCATACAACATCGGCGTTTACGGCTTGCGATCGGAGCATTTTATACTAGTCCTATAGAGTCTTCATGCTGAAGCCGGTGATTTGCCACTCACCTACCGGCGCGATATACTGCTTTGTCGTTACCTGTCGGCTACTGTCAATGCCCGACCACCCATCGCATCGTTCCTTTTTTGAAGACTCTAGACCGTCAATACGGGTTGTATGTCTCTGCCCTGCTAACCCCTGGATTTCGCTTTCGTTGCCTCCTTCAACACCTTGATTTTTCACTCCCTGCAACCTACAGAGTGGGTGAGAGCCACATGCCACCTTGGCTCCAGGCTCAGGTTCGCGTTCACCTTGACCTCGGCTCGCTCACAAAGGAGGTTACCCCCGGTTCGGTATACCACTCCCATTTTGTCGAACTTCTTTCGAAGTTCATTAATCTGACCTTCATTTATACAGATGGCTCAAAGACCAATCACGGGGTCGGGTGTTTTTATTGTCGGGGCACAAAGTTTCAAATACCAGCTACATGGCCATTGTTCGGTCTTCACAGCTGAGCTCTTTGCCCTCTACCAGGCTGTTCTATACGTCTGCCACCACCGACATTCTGCTTATGTCATCTGCTCCGATTCTCTGAGCACCATCCAGAGCCTCAGTGATCCGTATCCGGTTCACCCTTTCGTGCACCGGATCCAATGCTCTCTTCAGCAGCTGGTGGACGACGGTTCTCAGGTTAGCTTTATGTGGGTTCCTGGCCATGTCAGTATCCCTGGGAACGAAGCTGCAGATGCCGCGACCAAGGCTGCAGTCCTCCAGCCTCGGACGGCTTCTTGTTGTGTCCCTTCCTCAGATTGTAGCACGGTCATTTGTTGGTGCATTTTATCGCTGTGGCATGCCAATTGGGCTGCACTTACGGACAACAAGCTTCGGGCCTTGAAACCTCTTCCCGCAGCTTGGACGTTCTCCTCATGTCCTTCTCGGCGGGAGGAGGTCGTTTTGGCCCGGCTACGAATTGGACACTGCCGGTTCAGCCATTGCCATCTGCTGATGGCAGCGCCGGCGCCGTTCTTTCCATGTGGACAATTGCTGACGGTCCGCCACATTTTAACGTCCTGTCCGGATTTTACTACGCTGCAGCTTGATCTTGGCCTGCCATGTACTCTGGATGCCATTTTAGCGGATGACCCAGGAGCTGCTGCTCGCGTTCTTCGTTCTATCAACTTGACACACCTGTCTAAGGACGTTTGATTATGCTGTAGTTTTTTAATCCTGTGCCTGTTAATACGTCTTTTATAGTGTTGTCCCTTTTAGTTGATGTTTTAACCTTGTGCTTCGTGGTGCATTCCTAACTTAGTCAGGGCGCTAATGACCATTGTAGTTGTGTGCCCTAAAACAAAAGAAAAGAAAAAAATGCTGCAGTAGCTTCTCTCCATCCCCAAAATTCTCCTGCTATGCAATCCCAAATTCCTGGAACCCGTAACATACGTTATATTTCTTGCTCGTCAAGAACTAGACCAACATTCACAATGCCACCTCAAAAAGCTCTTTACCCTGCTCACTTCCTACTCTCGCCTTGAAATACCACTATCCACTACCTTGAACAACCACCATGGCCCCCCGTAGCTGACAAACCCTGTCTCTCAGACCTACTACATTTACTCAACCCACCAAAACTCTCTCCCACCACCACCACCACCACCACCACCACCACCACCACCCAGAAATTTTTTTCACCACCGATCCTACCAGTCAGACAACCAAAGACCAATATTGAACCATGTCTAACTCAATTCACTCCTCCATCCAACCGTGATCCCCCCCCTCCCCCCCACCCACTGCCCCCGAATCACCCCATTAATTTCCCAGAATTTCTTAGCCTTGAACCAAACTAACCTTCCATCCAGAGAAAGAAACGCAGTCCACCATATAAAAACTGATCCCAATCTTGTAATCCTATATGCAGACAAAGGCTCCACCACTGTTTATTTGAACCACAAGGATTACCTGGTAGGACTCCACCAACTGTCAAACATTCACCTACAAACATTGGCATAGTGACCCCATTCCAGAAATCCAGCAGGATCTCCAGTCACTCTCAAATCCTCACCTCTCCCCAGAGTCCGTCCCTCTGCTCACCCCTACCACTCCCTGCACTCCTACCTTCTACATACTTCCTAAATTCCATAAACCCAACCATGCAAGATACCCCAGTGTGGTGTTACTGTGCCCCCACTAAGAGAATCTCTGCTTTCTTAGACTAACAGCTTCAAGCTTCTACCCAGATCCTGCCCTCCTATATAAAGGACAACAACTATTTCCTCCACTGACTCCTTGTCCCTTTACCACACAGTGCCTTGCTGCTTGCTGTTGATGCCATCTCCCTTTGCACTAACATCCTTAATGCCCATGGCGTTGCTCCTATTGAACACTAGCTTTCCTAATGCCCAACGGATTCCAAATAAACAACCTCCTTCCTAGTCGCTATCACCAACTATATCTTCACCCACAATTACTTCAAGGTGCATACGCCCCAGGAAATCTGGGGAAAACCTGGGAATTTTTTAGAATTTCGATAATTTTTCATTGTTTTAGTTTTCAGATAAATTTTTGTAATTTTGACTGCTAAGAACTAACACTGCAACAAAGATAACTGTATCCTGCTACTGCAGAATGATACTACAGCAATAAAACAAGAGGGAAAAAATTTAAATTGCAAAGGATGTGCACTATTTGCAACAACAAAACGCAGTGCACAAACACCTCTCAACAGCAAAATATGTCAAAGTTTTTAGGACAAAGACTATGCAATACTTCATAAAAACCAGCTGTTTCTGATGAGTGTGATGTCACAACTTCACACTAGCAGTTGCCAGTGGGATCATGGAAGCCAGATGATACTGAGGAAAATTTTTCCTGGCATGCTGTAGCTATCATATTCATGCTTGCGCAGAGCCATCTGGGGAAGTCTCCATGTGATCCATGTTTGTGATTTTGCTGTCCTCTTTGTTTACAGCTCTAACATCAAATGAAAACAAAACAGATTTCTAAGGCTGGGAACTATCATTTGGTATAAAATATTCACATACTTAGGGGAAGGCTAAAATATGTTAATCAGTTTTCTGATTTTGTTATTTCTTTGTTTTTGGAAGTTGAGCATGAATTGCCTTGCAGAACAAGGAAGTTCTTTTTGTTGGTTTGCTAAAGAAAATTTGCTTTTATTGATGTCTCTTTTGAGGCAGTCAAATTTATTTGAAAAAGTGTTTCATTGCACAGTATTGGCCAGTTTCAACTGTTTGCTGAATTTCAAATACTTTTTGATATTCTGGCATGGTTGGCATTATGCCATGATAAAGAATCAAACAAGAGCTAATACAGTACTGGACTGCAAGAAAATTTAAGTACCAAAAACCACACTGAAAAGCTCATGTTGGGTCCTACTTGATTGTGAATCTGAACATATGAATGTACACTTTAAGCTGAATTATGCATTTAAGTATGCTTCACAAAATTATGATGCTTCTGCATTATCCTCTGATGTCTTGTTTCTTATAAGTTGTAATGTATAATTTTAATGCTTTATATGTTCAAACATAAGAGTTTCCTATGTCATTGTAGCTGTGCACACGCAGTAACGCTTGTTTTCTGGCACGCACTGGCAATGATTGAAACAAAATTTTCTGACATGTGGGAAAATTTTGTAAATGGTGGTTTGAAAAGCATTGCTTCAGAAGTACTCCCTTTCATGCAAGATGAATTACACTGTGTGTGAGCATGAGTGATGTATTTCTTAAATCACAGAGCATTTGATTTTCATTTACGATTTAGTACTTACAGAACCAGCCACTTAAGAGAATTTTTAGCCCAGAAGACCATGCATTTATGTCCTAATTTAAATTTTACTGCCACTTTTGTGTGATCTATTTTTAAGTGTAACAGATGCAAAAAAAGAATAACTTTGCTTGTAGCTTCACTGTTTATTAATTTAAATAATTAACTTTTCCTATTTGTGAATTTCCACTACTGAACTGTGGTTTTGCTACTGTCTCACTAAGTCATGTGTTGCATGCTCTGAATATCTGCTGCCATCGCCTGGCGAGATGACATGACATCAGCTGTTACGGACTTACAAAAGCACATAGTAATCTTGGTTTCAATGCTTCGGAAAGTAACATGCTGTTTTTGGTGGACTTGAGTTTATACTTTCATAATACTAAAATATGCAGTGTTCATATTTCTGCACATAACCATCTTTCAAAACTTTATTTTTTGCCATTTTTTCTTTTCTAAACTGTTGTTTTTACATTGCTGTATAAAACCTTAACCATTCAAAGGATTGCTAAGTTTCCCAGTCCCAAGGGAAAGTATACAGTCACTTAACACTGAAAAAATGTGTTTTCACTTGAGAAATCAGAATTTTTTTCCTTGTACGCATACACACTGCGTACTTCTCCTTTGAAGACATTACCTACCCACAAACAAATCTGGCACATGCATGGCACCATCCTATGCATAAGAGGCCTTCTTATGCACCCAGAATGCTAAACACCTCACCTGGTTCAGATTCACTGACTTATTCACGATATGGATCATTGGTGAGGATACCCTTCCACATCCCTCCAGAACCTCAACCACTTCTCCCCCATTTGGTTCACCTGGTCCTATTCAACTCAACGCGCTGCCTTTCTATATGTTGACCTCCACCTCAAAGATGGCTACATCACCAACTCTGTCCATATCCAACATATAGTAACCACCAGCAATATGTCCACTGTGACAGCTGCCACCCATTCCGTACCAATAAGTTCCTTCCGTACAGTGACGAGTGGTCCCCCTTGAAATATACCGAAGGTCTCACGGAAGACTTTGGACAGTAATTATCCTCCCAACCTTACCTTCACAGTCATCAACCACCCCCAAGAGTAGCACCGTCCAGTGACAGAGCAGCATTCCCCTTGTAACTCAGCACGACACATGCACCGAACCTACATAATATACTCGTCCATCCCGACACAACCCTGCTCCCAACCCCTTACCTCATGGCTCATACCCCTGTAATAGTTGTAGATGGAAGACATGTCACATACATCCTACCACCAACACCTACTCCAGTCCGGACACAAACATCACCTATCCCATGAAAGGCAGGGCTACCTTGAAACCAGTCACATGATCTACAAACTAAGCTGCAACCACTGTGCTGCATTCTATGTGAGCATGGCAACAAGAAGCTGTCAGTCCTTATGAATGGCCACCAACAAACTGTGGTTGAGAAACAAGTGGACCACCTGGTTGCTGAGCACACTGCCAAACATGACATCCTTCATGTCAATGACTGTTCAGTCTGTGCTATATGAATCCTTACCACCAACACCAGCTTTCCTGAATTGTGCAGGTGGGTACTTTCCCTGCGATATATCCCATGTTCCCGTAGCCCTCCTGGCCTCAGCCTTCGTGAGTCATTGTCCTCGACCATCCAGCCTCCCTGTTCCCATTCCAGCCCTATGCAGCCCTCCTTTCACCATTGCAACCAGTCTTCTTACTTATCTTCCCCATCTCGCCTCCCTCTCCACCTTTCCCTTGCATTCCATCTACCCCCCCCCCCCCCCCCCCCCCCCGACTCCACATAGCTCCCTATCCTCTCTCCACCTTGTCACCTTG
This sequence comes from Schistocerca gregaria, assembly GCF_023897955.1. Classification (NCBI taxonomy): domain Eukaryota; kingdom Metazoa; phylum Arthropoda; class Insecta; order Orthoptera; family Acrididae; genus Schistocerca; species Schistocerca gregaria. Next base: position 551,358,435 of record NC_064923.1, read on the forward strand.
TCCATGTGCACTCCCCAGCAGCACAGCACTGTCTGCCACCCCTACCCTGGTATCCCTCCCTCCCTCCCTCCCTCCCTCCCTCCCTCCCTCCCATCATGCATTGGTGTTGTTGCTTGCAGTGTGGCTACAATTGCCTGAGACTGCAGTCATGTGCGTGCATGTGTTGTCTATTTTTGATGAAAGCCTTACAGGCTGAAACCTTTATTTGTGATAGTCTCTTTGTTGTGCCTTGTTATGTGGAGCTGTAAGTCCTGGCACCCATGAGGTGCTTTTGGTGCCTGCATTTTGTGCATATGTTTTTCTATTGTATGATGGACCATCTGTGGGGTGCCAGTGGACACCTACTCCCTGAGAGAAGCTCATGTATATTGCCGACTGTGTTAGTAAATTGTTGTGACCGCCATCTTCCATGCTCACCAGGTAGCCTAACTTACACTCTTGGATCTTTCCTTCTTTCTTGTAAGTCCCTGAGTCATCTATCTTATACTGAGGCTTGTCAAAAAGATGACGGACTCCACCCGCTGTCAATATCATTTGCTTTTGCCTCTGCTACATACTTCTCAGCTCCTACCTCTTCCCTACCCCAGTCCAATCCACTACCCCTGTACCCCCCCTCCCCCCTCCCCCCCCCCCACTTGCCTCCCCCCTCCAGCAGCTTCTGTCCTTTCCCATCCAGAAACTCCTCCTCCTCCTCCTCTTCCTCCTCCTCCTCCTCCTCCTCCTCCTCCTCCTGAGAAGGAAGCCTACAACCTTGGCTTGTCAAGGGACACATACTCAGAGGGCCGCAAAGCCAATCATTCTCTACCCAATCTGGACATTGCTGCCACCTGTTCCCTTACTGATAACACCTCCTCCTTCCCTCTGAAGAGAAGCAGAAGCAGCACAAGTCAAAAGACAAGACTTCACCAGCATCCTGGGGAGGGGAGGGGGCGGATATGTCACCCCATCCTTATTGACGACGATGACTACTGACCTTATGATGTGACCACCTCTTGGCTGCTTCATGTCCAACCTGGACTCTCATCACACGATAATCAAGTGGAATTTCAGTGGAAATAAAACAACTTGTTTTCTCTTGTTCTGCATTTCGACTTCCTCATCAAGAAACTCACTTGTGATGACGCCTCTAATGTTTTGTGGTTATGGGGTGTCTGTCAGAACTGTGCCCGCCCACAGATAGCATCTGGAGGGGTCTGCGCTTTGATTGACACTGATGTCGTTAGTGACAGGATCCCTCTTTATACCAACCAGTAAGCAACAGCAGTAAGTGTGTGAACGACCCCACCCATCACCATTTGCTATGTCTACCTCCGTCCAGGTAGGCCACATCCTTATTTTGAAATGCCAACCTAAAATGGAAACTCTTGCCCTGTACCTTCCCTTTGGGGACTTCAATGCACACCACCCTCTGTTGGGGAGGGGAGTGCCACTTTGACAACTAGGGGGGCTTCTAACTTACTACAGATGTTGATTTGTGTCCGTTCAATGACGGTTCTCCTACACACTTCAATGCCGCTCATGGCACATCTTCTGCCATCAATCTCATGATCTTCTCCCCTGCTCTGATGGCTTCACTACACTGGTCACCCCATGGTGATCTTCATGACAGTGACCACTTTCCGGTGATTGTATCTTTCGCCTGCCACTGCCAGGCAGACAGGTCTCTCACATTGGATATTCTGCAGAACCAGTTGGCTATTATACAGGTCTGCTGTGTACCTCAACATCTCTCTTGGATTGCGTTGATGTGGTCTTGCGAGATGTCACACTATTCTTAATGCTGCTGGCACTGCTATGCTCCTATTCACAGGTCCCCCTCACCATTGACTAGTGCTGTGGTGGACCAAGGACATAGCAGTTGCTATTCAGGACCAGTGATCAGTGCTGCAATGATGTAAAAGTCAGCCTTCACAAACTAACCTTACCGCTTGTCTCCATGCTAAAGGTTGCAACCTTACTAAGCAGAGTAAAAATGAATGCTGGGGCACTATGTTTACTCCCTGGGGATGTATGCCATCTCATTGCAGGTTTTGTCCAAGCTCTTTAGCCTTCCGGGCCACCAGCAACAATCAACTGTTCAGGATATTAGCCTACAGGGTGCTCTGCATACTAATCCATTGGTCTTTGCAACAAAGCCTCCGCAACATGCTTTGCGACAGTCAGTGTCCTCTTCATATTTTACATCATTTCTCTGGCAGAAACAATGAGTTGCCCCCCTGTGGGTCCGGAGTTAGAGTAGGCCCGAGGTATTCCTGCCCGTAATAAGAGGCAACTAAAAGGAATCATGTTTTGGCCTTTATGTGATGTCTCCACTGTTAACTCCCCGTATATGCTATGGAGTAGATGCCCATTGCCCTGGGCAATGGCCGTCCTGCCAGGTGGCCCTTGCTGAGGCTGGGTGGTGCCCATGGGAAGGGCTCCTGGTCGGAGTGGGTGGCATCAGGATGGATGACAGACCATGAAGCGTAGTACATCATCTCATGCTGATGGTTCACTGCCAGCAGTCTCTAAATGGGCAAAGTCTAACTTCAGTGCCAAGAAATATGACCCCAAATCGTCCCCCTCCGTGGCCACACCATGGGAGGAATGTCAGGCTAAGGATGGCAGTGAAGCTTATTTGCCCTGGTACCTCATATGTATGAGAGTTGACTGAGAATCTTTAATGTCCACGAAGCCTGAGTTTTGTGGAGTGTTTGGAGGACTAGTTTGGGGAGCTGGAGGGCTTGTCCAAAATGTGCTGTGGGTCAGTCTTCATAAAGACAGCATCCTCTGTCCAATCACAGACATTACTCACTTGGGGCAAGTTGGGGATGTTTCTGTTACCATTTAGAGTATCAAGGTGTTCACTTCATTTCATCTGGCGCGTCCTTCAGAGTCAGAGGGATAATCAGGTTGCCACCAGTGCCTTCATCTTGGCCTTGGAATGTCCTCTCATTCACTAGACTCCACACTGAATCCTATAAAGCCCCATTAACAGAGTGTGAGCTCCTCTGTGCCCTTGCATATTGCCCCGATACAGCTACTGGGCCAGATAGGATCCACAATCAGATGATTAAACATATCTCATGTGACTACAAGCAACATCTTGTCATCTTCAACCGGATCTAGTGCGATGTTTTCTTTCCATCGCAATGGCAGGAGAGTACCATCATTTCGGTGCTCAAACCTAGTCAAAACCTGCTTGATTTGGATAGTTATTGGCCCATCAGCCTCACCAACATTCTTCATAAGCTGCTGGAACGTACGGTGTGTTGGCAGTTGGGCTGGGTCCTGGAGTAAAGTGGCCTACTGGCTTCATGTCATGCCAGGGTCGCCGTACCATTGCTAATTTTGTTTTTAAGAACATCTATCTTCTCTTTGAATGGACAAGTATTAGCTGCAGAAACTGTGTGGCGGGGAATTAATTTTGTCCCTCGAGTCTGCCATCTGAACAGCATTTTCCAGATGCCACCACATGGTTACTGTCTTTTTTATTTACGAAAAGCGTGTGACACCACCTGGTGACATAATATCCTTGTCACCTTATAAGAGTGGAGTCTGAGGCCCACTCCTGCTTATCAAAAATTTTGTCTCTTGTACTTCTAATGTTAAGTTGGTGCCTCCCATAGTTCCCCCATATACAGGAAGGTGGGGTCCCACAGGGCTCTGTATTGAGTGTATGTCTATTTCTAGTGACCATTAATGGTCTAGCAGCAGCTGTAGGGCCGTTAACCTTGCCATCCCTGTATGCAAATGACTTCCACGTCTCGTACTGCTCCACCAGTACTGGTGTTGCTGAGTGCCGCCTACAGGAAGCCGTCCATGTAGCACAGTCATTGGCTGTAGCCCACGGATTCCAGTTCTCGGCTGCAAAGTCATGTGTTAGTCACTTCTGTCGGCATTGTACTGTAAATCTGGAACCAGTACTTAGCCTTAATGACTATCCACTAACTGTAGTGGAGACATATTGATTCTTAGGACTGGATTTCAGTGCCTGGTTGACTTGGCTACCTCACCTTCGTCAGAAGCGGAAGTGCTGGCAGCACTTCAATGCCCTCCACTGCCTGAGCAACTGAGCAACACTAACTGGGCTGCAGATCTCTATGCTGCTGCAGCTCTAGAGCCCTTGTTCAATCCTGTCTTTACTGTGGAAGTCTGGTTTATGGTTCAAAGGTGCCCTCAGCATTGTGTTTATTCGACCCAGTGCAACACTGTGGTGTTCACCTAGTGACAGGAGCTTCTAGGACGAGTCCGGTGACCAGTGTCCTTCTGGAGGCTGGAGTCCCTCTATTGCAGGTTAGGAGTGCAAAACTGCTGCCGAGTTACGTTGCACATGTTTGTAGTTCTGCATATCCAAATCACTCCTGTTCCCTCCCACGGCAGTTCATCTTCTGCATCGGTGGCCCAGGTGTGGGCTTCCAATTGCAGTTTGTGTCAGATCCCTTCTTTCCTAACCAGAGTCCTTGCCTTTATTACCTATACTTGAGGTCCATTCACGTACACCTCAATAGTGTACACCTAGGCCACGGCTTCGCCTGGACCTGTCACGTGGATCTAAGGTCTCAGTTAGCTCAGCAGCTCTCCGCTGCCACTTCCTCTCGATTCTTGACATGTACCGAGGCCACGAAGTGGTTTACACAGACGGCTCAATGGCTGATCACTCTGGCTTCGTGTATGTTCATGGAGGACATATTGAACAGCGTTCCTTGCCCATTGGCTGCAGTTTTTTCACTGCTGAGCTGGGGGTTACACTCGTGCTCTTCAGCACATCTGTTGATGACCTGGGGCATCGTTTCTTCTGTGTACTGACTCCTTGAGCATTATACAAGCTATCAACCAGTGCTACCCTTGTCATCCTTTGGTAACAACCATCCAGGAGTCAGCCTGTATTCTGAAACGGTCCAGTCGTTCAGTGGTGGTTGTGTGGACCCTAGGTCATGTTCAAACCCCAGGCAACGAACTTAGTGACAGGCTGGTCAAACAGGCTATGCGGAAACCGCTTATGGAGATTGGCTTGTCTGCAACTGACCTGTGTTCAGTACTACGCTGAAAGGTTTTTTGGTTCTGGGGGACGGAATGGCATAATCTTGGTACACACAACAGACTGCATGCCATTAAGGAGACAATGAATGTGTGGAAGACCACCATGCAGGCCTCTCCTTGGAATCTGTGGGTTCTCTGCTTTTTGTGACTTAGGCTGCCTCCTGTGCTTGAATGACCTGCTTCAGTGTCGGTGCGGTGCCTGGCTGACAGTGGCCCGTATCTTGGTGACCTGTCTTTCTTTGGCTGCCCTGAGACACTCTTAAGTTACTGGACTTGTTGCCATTTATTTTAGCTAACAACACATCAGCTAATTTTGTTTTAAGTTTTATGTGATGGTGGGTTTTATCATTCTGTGTAAGTTTTAGCGCATGTCCTTTGTTCCTTTGTGTTCTCCACTCTTAATGCTTTTTGGAAGTTTTTGATGTGTTACATTGCAGAGTTGCTGGCTTTTCCTTTTATTCTCGTGGTCGGCCAGCCATGGTCATCTGCGCTCTTGTTTTTACAACTTCTACTTGTTTCTTGCTTCTCTGTGTGGTTTTCTTTCCCTGTTTTGTGCATAGTAGTGTTGGTTGTCCTTCCATCATTCTTCTGGTTCACCCTTTCTCATGTTTTGCTGTGTGTGTGTGTGTGTGTGTGTGTGTGTGTGTGTGTGTGTGTGTGTGTGTGTGTGTGTGTGTGTAATCTCCCCCCCCCCCCCCCCTCCCTCCTTTCTAAACCAACCAACAATGAGTTGAAGATACCACCCTCTGTTTCAAACCCTGCCAAGATGAAGCCTATAATGTACACATCAGTGAATGGTAATTCTTGGAGGCTCTTACCTCTCACGTGTCTTGACCTCAGACCCGATTTCCATCTGCAGCCAGATGATCCACTCTTGGACATTACCCAGAGACAAGATCTACTCAGCCCCCCATGGGGCTCGCCAGTCTTTGGTGGGTTTGTGCTTGGCTATCATGGGCCCCAGACTTGGCAGCATTTTTCCATTGCACGCTGAATGTCTATCCTCTTGCTATTCTTTTTTCTCTCCCTTGAACATGTCAGGAGTATTATTAGGAATGTTCTGCATTCTGTCACTGATGTGTGAACAATCTCGCCTTTGGTTTTTCGCTCTCCTTTCCTTTCTTTGTTTCTCTTCTCTTGTTCCTCTGCTTCGGCATTTAAGTATCCTCATTTTTTTTTCTTCTTTTTTTTTTCTTCCTACCATGGAGCCCCAGACTCCGGAAGGCCGGCCCATGTATGTGACGTGTAATGGGTGACTGGCTAACACGTAATTCCCAGCCCTGGGTTGACAGGTAGGGTTCGCACGTACCCCCTGGCACAGGTTAGGCCCAAGGAGGTTGACTGCCTGTGCTGTAACCTTCCCAAATTGCCGATTGGTCCCTCTGTCAGGTATTTGGGGGTGGGGGGGGGGGGGTGGGGGGTGAGACCAGAGGTGTGAACAATCATCTAAGGTGGGTATGCCCTATTGTGAAAGGCTCCCCCCCCCCCCCCCCCCCCCCCAGATGGAAGGAGAACACCATTGTAGATGCTGGCAATCGTGGTGATTTCCTCGCGGTGGGTCAATCATCTTCCCACTAAACAGCTACTAAACGTAATCTAATGAGGCTGTTGATTCACAGACCCCACTGCACCATGGTTCATGGTCTCACATACTGAAGATCGTCAGTCCTTCCCCACAGTAAATCTGTTTATTATTCGGAAAGGTGTTGAAGCAATTAAAATTGTGCTTTCGTTTATGGAATGAATGGCACTTTGCTTTTGGAGACAACTTCTTATTCTTAAGCACAATTGCTCGCTGCATCGCTTCTCCATGGCTACCCTGCTTATGTCGAGGCCCATAGAACTTGGAATTCTTTCTGTGTTGTAATTTACACCAGGCTGCTCGACGGTCTAACCGAGGCCAAAATTCGATCTTACCTCTATGATCAGGGCGTCGTTGACGTCCATCGTGTAATGAAAAAGGTTGATACCTACGTAGTACTCGCCCACTCTTTTCCTCACCTTTGATAGTGGTGCTTCTGTCCAAGCTCAAAGCAGGCTATGAAATAATCATTGTCCGACTGTACAGTCCAAACCTGATGCACTACTAACAGTGCCATCATTTCAACCACACTGACGTCTTGTCGACACCCAGCCAAATGTCATCTGTGGTAGGGATGCACACGAGTGTGTCCACCTCCTTCTCACTGCTGTATCAACTGCAATGGTGGCTATGCCACCTCCTCTCGGGATTGTCCCATGTATCTTGATGAGCGGGCTGTTAATGACATCCGGGTAAAGGAAAAGGTGCCTTACCCAGTCACTTGCAAGTTACTGGCTAGTCGCAAACCCTGTGTTCTTCTGTCTGGTACCTATAGTTCTGTTCTTGTTACCCCTCGCTTCGTGAAGGGTGTGGCCGTGCAGACAGGCTACGTCCATTCAGATCTGAGGTTGTGAATTTGTCCCGTGTGGATTGAGTGTACGGCGTTCTTCAGTTGACCATCTCGTTACTTTGTCCACCCATGTTATGAACGGTTTTCTGTGGAAATCAGACTGTAGCAGTGTTTTTCAATTTGAGGAAGGCCTAAGACATGGTGCTGAAGAACTGGTATCCTCCATACTATTTACTTGTGGGGCTTCTGTGGTCGCCTGCCCTGTTCCTGTCGGGCAGTTTTAAAAGATAGTTTTCAGGGTGCATGTGGGTTCTGCCTTGTTGGACCCCTTTATCCAGGAAATCGGTGTCTCAGGGTTCCATCCTGACTTCTCTTCGCTATTGCCATTAACCCTATAATGGATTGTCTCCCACTGGGCATCTCCAGCTCCCTTTTTGTTGACAAGTTTGCCATCTACTGCAGTTTTCCACAGACCTGTCTCCATGAGTTGCTTCTTCAGTGGTGTCTGAATCGTCGTTACCCCTGGAGCATCAGCAATGCCTCTCGCTTTTCCACTGACAAAACCATCTGTATGAATTTCTGACGACACAAGTGGTTTCTCCCACAATTTTTACATCTTGGGCCTGTTGCTCTTCCGTTTGTTGAAACTACAAAATTCCTTGGCTCATGCTCAATAGGAAACTCCCTTGGTCCTCCCATGTATTTTGCTTGGCAGCCCACTGTATGTGGTTCCTCAATGTCCTATGTGTCCTCTATTGCACGTCCTGGGCTGCCGATTGAACCACCCGCCTCAGTTTGTACCAGTCCCTTGTCTGTTCAAAACTCGGCAATGGATGCTATGTTTATGCATCTGCATGCCCTTCCCTCTTACACTGTCTAGACACTATCTACCATCATGCCATTCGTTTGCCCATGAGTGCTTTTTACACCAGCCTGGTTGAGTGTCTTCATGCTGAAGTTGCTGAACTACCCTTGTCCTAGTGCTGTGACATGCCGTTTGCCATGTGTGGCCACCAATCCTATGCCTCATCCCTTGATGACTCCTTTGATCAGTATGGGGCTTGGCCTTGTTCTGTTACCTCTTGGAATCCGCTTTCAGCACTTACTACGGTGATTTAACTTCACATTACCTGCAACTGCCCCTGCAGGTGTGAACCCTTCATGACCTTGGCTTCATGAAGTGGCCCATGTTAACCTTGGCCTTCATTCATTTCCTAAGGACACTACTCCCAACTTTGGTCTATCGCCTGCAGTTTCACGATCTTCGCATGGTACTTCACGATAATACCTTTTATATACACCGATGACTCTTGAACTGACTGTGAGGTAAGGTGTGCCTTTGTCATTGGTGCCCGTGTCTTTAGATACCGGCTCCCGGCACACTCCTTAGTATTTACAGCTGAGCTTTTCTCTTGTATCAGGCCACTGAGTACATCCAGCGACATAGCCTTTTCAATTTTCCTCTTCTCAGACTCCCTCAGTGCCCTTCAAAGTCTGTGTGCTGTACACTGCCCATCGCTTAGTGGAGTACGTCTACGAAAACTGTCAATTGCTCACTCTTGGTTGAGCCAGTGTGATGTTTCTGTGGGTTCCTGGTCGTGTTGGTCTGCCAGGAAACGAGGCTGCTGCTGCTGCTGCTTCTCTCCGATCTGTGTCCCATCTATCAGAAGGTGGTGTCCCTTTGGCATCACCAATGGTCCTCTCTTCACTGGAATAAGCTCCAGCTTATTAAGCCTCTCCCAGTAGCTTGGATGACCTCTCAGCCCTCCTGCCAGGTGGAGGTTGTTTTAACTCTATGTATTGGGCACTGCCTTTTTAGCCGTTGTTATTTGCCAAGTGGAGCTACCCCACCACTTTGTACATATTGCAACCAAGTTTTAACTGTCCGCCACTTCCTGATGGAACATCCATTTTTTAACCTCTTACGTTCCTGTTTGGGTTTGCCATCAGAGTTATCGGCTGTTTTAGCAAATAAAGGCAGGCTGTGGACCACATTTTACTTATTATCTGCCAAAGCAATATGGTGACGGCTATTTCACTTTTATTTTTGGACCTCGGTTTCTGTATGGTGTCTTTCTTAGCCCTTTTTCCACAAGTCTGTTTTTAGCTGTTTTCTATTACATCAATTGAGACTGATGTATAGTCGTCTTTAAACTCATCTGTCTTTGGGTTCTGTAGTTTTGACTTGGGCATGTATGACCCCAGTTGTTTTTTTTTTTTTGCCTTAAAGCATAAACAAAACAAAACAAAACAAAACAAAACATATACTCGGGGTCTTCAACCACATTTGGCTCATGGGTGTCTTCCACTTGCAATGGTGAGACAGCATAGTTATCCCAATTCTTAAGCCCGAGAAGAACCCAATGTCTCTTGACAGCTACAAACCGATTAGCCTGACCAACTTACTTTATAAACTGCTTGAGAGGATGGTTAGCTTCAAATTGTTGGGTACTCGACTCTGTCTTCTATGATCTACGTAAGGCATACGACACGGCTTGGTACTGTAACATTTTAGTTACCCCTGTGACTGTCTTTCACTGCCCTCTTCAGGTTTTTATCCATGAAATTTTAACCCACCAGCTCTAAACCAGAAGAGTTGGCACTTCTTTCAGCACCTCTATAGAGTCCAGGAAAACGGTATCCCACATGGTTCTGTGTTTAAGTGTAATACTGTTCCTCGTCACCATCAATGGGCCTCTGGGTATCCTGGCATTACATATCGACAGTTTTTTGCATCTGCTGCGGCTCCCACTTGGTGGCATATGTTGAATGCCAGCTCCAAGGGGCCTCCGTGTGGGCCCTTGCACATGGCTTTGTTTTTTCACCCTCCAAAACACAGGTTATGCAGTTTCGTAGTCAACCCACAATACACGCTGATCCAGAACTTTATTTAGGCAACCAGCACCTAGATGTTGTAGCACTGTTCACTTTCATGGCAGTCTTCTTGATGAAAAGCTGACGTAGCTGCCCTCATATTTGCCACCTTAAGTCTACATGCATGTGGAAGCGTATCTCCGTCTCCTGGCCCACGCATGTTTGGGTGCAGGCTGTGCTACTCTTCTCCATCTACTGCATTCTGGTTTTGTCCAGATTAGATTATGGTTGTCAGGCTTACAGATGAGTGGGTCCGTCTACTCTGAAATTACTTGGCCTTGTTCATCATGGGGTGCATCTGGTTATCAATGCCTTTCGCACTAGTCATGTCGATTGTCTCCTCTTGGAATTGGGGATCCCCCCCTTCTACAAACACGGTGGAGCCCACTCCTGGTTTCTTATGTAATCGTCGTGTGATGATTCCCTGTACCCTGTCCTTATTACAAATGAGTGTCTCTGCTGATACCGTCCTAGAGTGGGATTGCCAGTTGGAATGTCTCCCCCCCCCCCCCCCACCCCCCCACCCACCTACCACAACCCTCTTCTCCTCAGATGGTGTATGCTCCATGGATTAGGACCGACCTATCAAAGGATCCTAAGGTCTCTGTGGCTCCTACAGTATTCCAGCATCTGGTATGCTCCATCCTTGAAGAGGTCTGGGGTGCTACTATTTTTTACGTAGATGGTTCTAAAATATGGGTAAAATGGGATATTATTTTGTGCCTCCTACTGGCATGGTACGCAATTTCCTGCTTCGATCATGTGTGTTCACAGTAGAGCTGCTACCCATTAACAGGATCCCCCATTTTGTTACTCAGGCCTCCCTCCACAGTGTTTTAATGTGTACAGACTCGGTGAGCAGCCTGTAGGTTATAGATTGATGCTACTGTCATCACCCTTTGATCTCTGCTATCCATGAACTTCTCTACCCTGACTGCTCAGTTGTCTTTCTTTGCTTCTTGAGTCATGTGGGCATCCCAGGGTATGGACTGACGGACAGTTTGGCTAGAGGCACACTCTTACCTGATGTTTCCTTTCATGATTCCAGGTGCAAATATATGGATACACATCAAACCTCTTTACCCAAAAGTGGCATGATCTCTGGTGCACTACTGCTCTCGGTAATAAACTGTTCCTTCCACTCTTCTGAGAAGTAGTCCATTGTCTTATGCCACTGCATAATGGTCATACTAGGCTCATCCACTGTTTTCTGTTGTGTAACAAGCCACCCCCACAGTGTGGCTGTGGAGACAGACTGGCAGTATCACATACTTTGGTAGAACATCCCAGTCTTTTTGTCCTTCATATTAAGTATAGCCTTCCAGATTCCTTGCCTTTAATATTGACAGACGATTCACAGATGGTTGACCTGGTTCTGAGTTTCCTATGTGAAAGTGGATTTTATTTTCAGTTAAGAGGTTTTGTTTTACTCTTGGAGCAGCAGTGTGGTTGTGGTTGGGGTCTCTTGGTTTCCTGTGTCTAGGACCCATGACCACTCACCTTGCAAAGACTGATTTGACCCTCTGTTTTTCTAATTTTTAGATTTGGCCTACCCTGTTATGCCCTCTACTGTGTATTTTTTTACCTTCCTCTCTTTATGGTATGATCCCTCAGACTGGATTTGCCCACTTTCATCAAATACCACTGTCTTATGCAAGTAATTTTTGAATCTGGCATCTGATGACCTCGCCATTTAGTCCCATACTCCACCTCAGTCAGTGTCAGTCAGTCACTTAGTGGTTAAAATTCATATGGAGGTAATGTGTGTGTGAGAATGTCATCATCAGTTTTGATTTAAACTCCACAAAAAAATTTACTTACACTCATTTAATTTCCATAATATTTTGTGTGTTGAACAGTATTGATGTCTGCAGTACAGTTTTCCTGGATGTGAGTACGGTCACACGCAGTTGCATTGTAGACAAATATTTCCTTGGTAGCATTTTGGGCACTGCTTTACTATCCAGAATGCAATTAATATTCATTAGCAAACTCCCATTTAGATAAACTAAGCTTTCTTGTTGTTATTGCTATTAAAATGAAGCATCTGCAAGTCTTTGACACTGCCCTTTCCCTTTTGTTACCACTTCCACCATTTTGTCTATTCCTGCTGTTAAATTCATATTTTCAAAGTTGTTAATACACCAATATTAATAATCATTGTCTAATAGTCCTTTAATTGCAAATGATACTGTCACAACATCTGTAAATTGTTTTTGGCAATAAGCGATGTGTAAGTGGTGGTTACCCTGGCTTTATTTTGCTTAAAAATGCACAGATAGATAACAAAAAATTATTACATTTTCATGTACCTGTTACTACTTTTTACTTCTAGTTGACAGAAATTATAATTTTCTCAATGTGAACATCATGTAAAAGATTTTAGGTGACACATTGAATTTCTTATTTACAGGGAACTGCAGGTCTTGAAAGAATAGTGACATTATTCTTTTTTTGTGCTGATTTGGCTATAAGAGCTCTTTGTGAGGGCAATGTTGCTCTCTTTCATGACATAGTGTCGTGGACCATATTTTATTTGCGAAGGAGTGATTCTCTGGTAAGTTATTTTTAATGCAGGCAAGCAACCATACAGTTTTGCGTATTTTTTTATCATTCGTTTGTGCTGCTGCTACAGCTACTGACATTGATGTCACCATTATTATAGTCAATTTGTTATATTTATTATTTACGCTATGTATTCTTTAGGCTTCCAGCTGTGAAGTGTTCTGAACAATTCTACTTAACCTTCAAGGTTTATTCAGCTAATTGTAAAGGTTAGTTTGTGGTATCATGTCAGAGTAGGGACTGAATTTTTAGATGGGTGTGGTGTGTGCTTGGCAATATTTTGTCTGCAATAGATAGAAACTTCACAACCTTACTGAAGAATTTATTAGTATGGCAAGCATTTAATATTTTAAAACTCTCATTTTTAGCATTTTCCTCATTTACAGATTATTTAACATCAGTTTTTCTACTTTATGCATGTATTACTCTTTGGCTTATATATTTTATAAAAACATTTATTAATACTAAAGTTTTGAAGAGACTGTAATGTAATTAGTGTCAGGCTTACTATAATTATTGTATCTATGCAAATGTAAGACGACCCTGAATATAAAATGACTTTTTTTTTAAAAAAGCCCCATGAGCAAAATTTATTTTTAACATATTGTGACTAATGAAAATTACAAACTGTTTCACTGACAAAAAATATCTGCCAAATAGTTAACAAACTTAAGGCTTAATTGTCTACCTTTTGATAATACTAAGAAATAAAATAAACAAATCTTGTCTTATAATCAGGTAAATATGCCAACTGTAAAAGTGGCGAAAGTCAATGGCTGGTTGGTTCCTATATAGGAAACACATTTCTACACTTGTTGCAACTTTAGATGAACAAGATGGTGTTAATATTCTGATGCATGAAGTTCTGCTATGTTATTTTTATCATCAGATTATTCCAAAACTCTGCTACTTCCAAACTTCAGATCTGCTATCTGTTGTTGTTCCTCATTGAAAAGTACTATATAACTGCAAACCTAGAAATGCTGAATGTAGTTCCATGGTACAAAAGATTTGTGTTAGTCTTAGAAAAAGACTTGGAAATTGCAACATCCAGTATTTACAGTAGATTATTGGGTGTAATAAAACAATCTGTTTCTATCAGCAATGAAAGGAACTTTGTACACAGTCCAACTTTGTACACAGTCCAACTTTGTACATAGTCCTGTTACATACAACCCAATTTGTATGTGACTGTCATTACAAACAACATAGAGGTTTTGATTGTAGTGGAAGTAACCTTGCCTGTCAAGATAAGGTGGAAATGAGGTCACATTACTTCATTTCACAATTGTTTAAATCGGAGATTGTAAGCTGTAGTAAATCCACATTTCTGACCCCAATGATAGTTGCATTGTCAAGGATGCCTCACTATGTAAAATAAGCTGTTGAACTGTGAACAAAGTAATTTTGTTAACACCAATATTATTCTCTGGGGTAGAGGTATCTGCAAGTGTATTCCTCACTATAACTGTGTTGACAGTATGGGAAATAAGAAAGTAAAAACAATAATGTCAATTACTAGTACTGTTGTATCTTAAAGTAATATAATATGCTCTCTCCAGAGAGCTAATAAAGCTCAGGTTAATGATGTGTGAATGATTGAAGTATGCACTCTTGCAGTGGGAGTACATCATAATTCTAAACTCACATCAGAAACTACTAACAGCATTCATAGATCCTAGGATCTCTACTATTTTTGTGGTGAACTTGAACATTGTTAAAATGGGTTTAAAATATGATTACTACTCTTACATGGGCCTTGACTGTGACATTATATCTGAATCTTACTAAAAATCAGCAGGTTGATTTCCTTGGACTTCATCTGATTTTGGCTGATGGGGCACAGCATAGTACCTAATACAATTGAAACATCAAGCTGAATGTCATCCAGTGTTCATTGTGTACATAGATCAGTTTTTCTCCTCCGCATGGACTCTTGATATGACTGAGAGAATAGAGTTAATTGTACTGGTGATCTTACGGAAGCCTTCCATACCACAAGGGGCAATAATCCGGGTAATATGCATGTAATCAAGTAAAATGATTTTAGTCAGATGATTACAAAAATACACCTTGGCAACAGAAAACAAACAAACCATCAAAAAGGAAAACAGAGAGAACATAACGTTGGCAAAGTTTAGACGCTAGCCCAAAGAACAGTATTTACACTTTTAATCATTGTTCACAGATGTCACTTTCTGCACAGCCCCTGCCACCCGCCACGGTAGAGTGCAACTCCAGGAATGTGTGGGTATTTGTAATGCATTCTGTAGCCTACTATAGTGTAGACTACTGGTGTGTCGAGTTATTTCTGTGGACTTGTTTACAGAGGTGAGGGTAACCCTGAGGTTGTGATTTTGCCAACTGCTTGGTTGGTTTGAAGTAGCTGATGTTAAGTCCCAAGTTTCCTGCTTGTGCAAAGGGGTATTTGGTGTCTGCAAATATGATGGTTTGACCAGTTCGTGATTCTAGTAGTGGTTTGCTGTTCCATTATTTTCACCATATGTTCATTGTGTTGGAGTATTTGGGAAGAAGCAGAGTATGATGGTTTGCTGGTTGTAACTGTGGGTACACTGCATCTGCCCTTAGCATCACATTGCACTTCTGATGTGCAACTTGTTCTCAAATGACAATCTCTTTTAATGCTGGGCCACACAAATTTGTCATTAGCTTAATGGTGGCTTTTGTGCTGGGATGGAAGAGGTTATGAATACGGTCAAATAGTTTTACGTAGCATTTCAGGCACAAATGGTGATTAGAGACACATCATGTCTTGGTGTTTGTTTGAACTAGAGAACAGTTGAATTGCTTTGTAACTACTCCTCCAGGTGTTTGTCTGTGGCTTGTGCTGCAATGAGCTGACTAATTTATCATGAAAGATGTGATGCCAAGCCTGCGGAAAAATCAGCAATTACAAGAAAAGTCAGCAACTGTTTTCCTCTTATGTTTTATGTACATCGTAAAATGACTAATGAACTGTAGTTAGTGAAATTGTTGGAGAACCAGCCCTCTTTGACTTTCAAGAAAGTGAACGTGATAGGTTTGTGGTCTGTATAGATTAAAAATGGTCTGGCATAAGAGAGTACATCCCGTACTGCTTCATAGATGGCCAGCAGCTCGTGGCTCTATGTACTCAATTGGTTTGTACTCTTGTCAATTTTCTCCACATATTGATGGAGAGCTGTAATGATAGCAGGAAGGCTAACATCTACCACTGATGCTAATGGCACATTACAGACCAGATGAGAAAAAAGAACTGCTCACCTTTCCAAAGGTGTGTTGCATCTCTACCATCCATGCAAGGAGCATTGGACCATGGTGGTGGTACTTGCCAGTTCCGCTGTCAGTGGTGTGTGTTTCTTTGCTGCTACTGGCGGGTGTTTGTGGTTGATGTTAACAATTCCTAGGAATCTTCTTAGCTGCTGTAAATCCTTTCAGTGCGGGATTTTTTGAAGACCCTCTATCTTCTCTTTTAATGGACAACTATTAGCTGCAGAAACTGTGTGGCTGGGGATTGTTACTTGTTTCCTTCACAGAAGACATTTTATTTAATTTACTATCGCACTATTTCCACATCCTGTTGAACACTGCACAGAGATGTTTGCCATGTAATACTACTGTTTGAGGAAATGCAGAAATATTGTCAAGAGATAAAACAAATTGTCACACTACTTTATGGTGGCAACAATAATGCTTTCGCCCGAGGTTGGTGTTGGTCTTAGCCCCCAGTACATTCTATCAGAGATGCTCGCACATTCGCGAGTCAGATTTAAATACCTGGAATAGGCAGTGGCTGTATGCGGTTCAAATACAGCCTTTAATTTTTTGATATGAAGCACCTGAAGATGCAAATTTAATTTGTGAAACAGGTCATATTCTCCAAAAAAGAATTCTAGCAGTCGCGGGACCTGGTTCACTCAAATCATAGGAATTGAATCTTCATAGCACTGCATTTACAAAATATGCAATGACTGGACAGCATTTTTTAGCCCAAATATCATCCATAGATACTAAAGACCAAAAGGTGTTACCACTGCGGTTGTGGGGAGAATCCTTTTGCTGTAGGAATCTGGTATAAGCTTTTTTACTGTCTGTCAGGTGTGCTAAAATTGTAGCTTTGGCTAACAATTTTGTGAAATCCCTTATACCAGGGAGTGGGTAGCAATTGGGGATGATCCACTTACATGAAGCACAATATTGTCTGCACGGCCTCTACATGCAATCCTTCTTTCTCACTAGATATAATGGTGATGCTCAGAGGCTGTCGGATCTGCCTGTTATACATGTCCGTATCATTTCCTCAAGTTCTGCTTTTGGAACTGTAAAACGGTCAGGTACCAATCTATGTGGCTATTAAGACTGTTTGGCCAGGTGTTGTAAGGTGGTGCACCATGGTAGGCAGTGCTTTACCTAAGTGGCCAGTAATGGTATTGGAAGCATTTTTCCGGGAAAGCGCTGGCAGACAGGCACATGAACAAAACACACACACACACACACACACACACACACACACACACACACACACACACACACACACACACACACACACACACACACACACAGAATTACGAGCTTTCGCAACTGGCAGTTGCTTCGTCAGGAAAGAGGGAAGGAGAGGGAAAAATGAAAGGATGTGGGTTTTAAGGGAGAGGGTAAGGAGTCATTCCAATCCCGGGAGCGGAAAGACTTCCCTTAGGGGAAAAAAAGGACAGGTGTACACACACACACACACACACACACACACACACACACACACACACACACACACACACATCCATCTGCACATACACACATCCATCTGCACATACACAGATACGCGCGTGCGCGTGCGAGCGTACACCTGTCCTTTTTTTCCCCTAAGGGAAGTCTTTCCGCTCCCGGGATTGGAATGACTCCTTACCCTCTCCCTTAAAACCCACATCCTTCCCTCTTTCCTGACGAAGCAACTGCCAGTTGGGAAAGCTCGTAATTCTGTGTGTGTGTGTGTGTGTTAGTGTGTTTTGTTCATGTGCCTGTCTGCCGGCGCTTTCCCGCTTGGTAAGTCTTGGAATCTTTGTTTTTAATAAATTTTTCCCATGTGGAAGTTTCTTTCTATTTTATTTACATCATCATTTATTTGAACCCAACAATTACGTTTGTTATTGTCTCTGTTGCATTTCGAAATCTTCTCTATCGTCTTACTTTCTCTTTTCGTTTGTACAAGAAGTTTCACTTTGTATTCATCTTCCATTTTTCCGTAATCTACCATACATTTTATCCTGCCTAATTATACTCAATAATACGTAATTTACTTCCAAACCATAACCTAAAATTTTCAACGCTTTCAACATAACCGCTGCTATAAAATCCATTGTTCCAAGTTTACAAACATTTCGTGTAAACTCGTGAATACTATTTCACAGCTTCAGTTCCTTTCACCCATTACACAACCATCTCAGTTTTTTTCCAATAACTTTCGTTTTATTTCCATTCCCGTTTTTCCCACAAAACCGATCATTTTTTAGCAGCTTCCCACAGGTTTACACGTTATTATTTCTTCATCAAACAATTGTTAGCCTCATTATCATAACCTGCCAGTACATAACCAGTCCTTTGAATACTTTTACACACATATTCTTCGAGATTTTATTCGAAAATTTTTTTCGAATTTTATTTTTTCGCAAATTATTTTTTCGAAAAAAAATTTTTCGAAATTTTCTTGAATTTCCCCACCCTTTAACGTGATCTGGACACAACATAACTACCCAACCTTTGCACCCATTGTTGTTCACCAACCTAAGTTCAGCACATGATCAACATAGCTCATCTCAAACCAACACTTTTTCGACTTTTTTCACACCTTTATCTCTCCCTATATAAATCTCTCTTTACTCTCACTTTAACCTCATATTACCCTTTCCACCTACTAATACCATGTCAACCTCACAACATCCCTACAACGACCCCATTAAATTTTATTTACATTCCCTCCGCAAACATGCCTTCACCCTAGCCAGATTACGCTCCCATATTTTATTCACTCAGGCTTGCCTGACATTTGGCATTACTCCCAAAGGCCTCACACTTAAGGTTCCCATCTCTGGCTGCAATCCTTCTTTCCATCAGTCCTTATACCAGTTCCAAACAGCACAATCCATAGCCCTCACCCGCCTAATCCTTCACCTATACATCGACTCGGCCAATGAACACACCCGTCAACTCCTATCCCAAATCAGAGTCCTCAATCTTTCCTCTCCCACATCCACACCGGCTGTACATAGCATCCTCTTACAGGCCAACCGCAAATTAGAACAACATGCCACCCTCCACCTCATAAAACTATCCAATCTCCTGGTTTCCCACCTCCGGAAAGGCAACTCGCTCACCCTCCACAACCTTTCCAACAAACCTCAACCTCCTCTCATTGCACACAGACCCAGTCTCTCCCATCTACTCAATCTCCCACTTCCAGCTCCACTCCCCCCAACACCTCAAAATTCTAGTCAACACAATCTGGAACCACAACACCCAATTCAGTAGTTAACCTTTCCTCCAAACCCCTCTCCCAATCCGAAACCTCTGTCCTATCCAAAGGCCTCACCTTCAGCCCCACTCCCAGGTTCAACCAAACTGCCCTTGTCAAAGATTTACTGTCCTACACTCGTAGTCTCTGCTGGAAATATCACTTTGCCACGAAGAAAAACAATCCTGATCCCACTCCTAATGATCCAACTCCCCAAGACAATATCCAAATTGAACCCTGCCTGCAACAGTTCCGTCCTCAATCACAGCGGAACCCACCTCCTCTTCCTCAAAATCACCCTCTCCAAACCTTCCAGGAATTTCTCACTTCCAGCCTTGTCTCTCAATCTTTCTTGAAAAACCTTAATCCTACTCCCAACATCACCACAGCTGAATCCCAGGCTATCCGTGATCTGAAAGCTGACCGATCCATCATCATTCTTCCGGCTGACAAGGGTTCCACGACCGTGGTACTTGATCGTCGGGAGTATGTGGCTGAGGGACTGCGTCAGCTTTCAGACAACTCTACATACAAAGTTTGTCGAGGTAATCCCATTCCTGATGTCCAAGCGGAGCTTCAAGGAATCCTCAGAACCTTAGGCCCCCTACAAAACCTTTCACATGACTTCATCAAACTCCTGACCCCACCGACACCTCGCACTCCTACCTTCTACCTACTTCCTAAAATTCACAAACCCAAACATCCTGGCCGCCCCATTGTAGCTGGTTACCAAGCCCCCACAGAACGTATCTCTGCCTACGTAGATCAACACCTTCAACCCATTACATACAGTCTCCCATCCTTCATCAAAGACACCAACCACTTTCTCGTACGCCTGGAATCCGTACCCAGTCTGTTACCCCCGGAAACCATCCTTGTAACCATTGATGCCACTTCCCTATACACGAATATCCCGCACGTCCAGGGCGTCACTGCAATGGAGCACTTCCTTTCACACCGATCACCTGCCACCCTACCTAAAACCTCTTTCCTCGTCACCTTAGCCAGCTTCATCCTGACCCACAACTTCTTCACTTTTGAAGGCCAGACATACCAACAATTAAAGGGAACAGCCATGGGTACCAGGATGGCCCCCTCGTATGCCAACTTATTTATGGGTCGCTTAGAGGAAGCCTTCTTGGTTACCCAAGCCTGCCAACCCAAAGTTTGGTACAGATTTATTGATGACATTATCATGATCTGGACTCACAGTGAAGAACAACTCCAGAATTTCCTCTCCAACCTCAACTCCTTTGGTTCCATCAGATTCACCTGGTCCTACTCCAAATCCCATGCCACTTTCCTAGACTTTGACCTCCATCTGTCCAATGGCCAGCTGCACACATCTGTCCACATCAAACCCACCAACAAGCAACAGTACCTCCATTATGACAGCTGCCACCCGTTCCATATCAAACGGTCCCTTCCCTACAGCCTAAGCCTTCGTGGCAAACGAATCTGCTCCAGTCCTGAATCCCTCGACCATTACACCAACAACCTGAAAACAGCTTTCGCATCCCGCAACTACCCTCCCAACCTGGTACAGAAGCAGATAACCAGAGCCACTTCCTCATCCCCTCAAACCCAGAACCTCTCACAGAAGAACCCCAAAAGTGCCCCACTTGTGACAGAATACTTCCCGGGACTGGATCAGACCTTGAATGTGGCTCTCCAGCAGGGATACGACTTCCTAAAATCCTGCCCCGAAATGAGATCCATCCTTCATGAAATCCTTCCCACTCCACCAAGAGTGTCTTTCCGCCGTCCACCTAACCTTCGTAACCTCTTGGTTCATCCCTATGAAATCCCCAAACCACCTTCCCTACCCTCTGGCTCCTACCCTTGCAACCGCCCCCGGTGTAAAACCTGTCCTATGCACCCTCCCACCACCACCTACTCCAGTCCTGTAACCCGGAAGGTGTACATGATCAAAGGGAGAGCCACATGTGAAAGCACCCACGTGATTTACCAACTGACCTGCCTGCACTGTGACGCTTTCTATGTGGGAATGACCAGCAACAAACTGTCCATTCGCATGAATGGACACAGGCAGACAGTGTTTGTTGGTAATGAGGATCACCCTGTGGCTAAACATGCCTTGATGCACGGCCAGCACATCTTGGCACAGTGTTACACCGTCCGAGTTATCTGGATACTTCCCACCAACACCAACCTATCCGAACTCCGGAGATGGGAACTCGCCCTTCAGTATATCCTCTCTTCTCGATATCCGCCAGGCCTCAACCTCCGCTAATTTCAAGTTGCCGCCGCTCATACCTCACCTGTCTTTCAACAACTTCTTTGCCTCTGTACTTCCGCCTCGACTGACATCTCTGCCCTTACTCTTTGCCTTTAAATATGTCTGCTTGTGTTTGTGTGTTTGTGTGTTTGTGTGTTTGTGTGTTTGTGTGTTTGTGTGTTTGTGTGTTTGTGTGTTTGTGTGTTTGTGTGTTTGTGTGTTTGTGTGTTTGTGTGTTTGTGTGTTTGTGTGTTTGTGTGTTTGTGTGTTTGTGTGTTTGTGTGTTTGTGTGTTTGTGTGTTTGTGTGTTTGTGTGTTTGTGTGTTTGTGTGTTTGTGTGTTTGTGTGTTTGTGTGTTTGTGTGTTTGTGTACACCTGTCCTTTTTTTTTCCCCTAAGGGAAGTCTTTCCGCTCCCGGGATTGGAATGACTCCTTACCCTCTCCTTTAAAACCCACATCCTTTCATTTTTCCCTCTCCTTCCCTCTTTCCTGACGAAGCAACTGCCAGTTGCGATTGTTGACCCGCTAGATGGTGCTGCCATAGTTCAAACGGACGTCAACTGCATTTTTAAAATACGAACCCTATTTTTTATTACATATTAGAGTAGTACATAAAGAAATATGAATGTCTTAGTTCGACCTCTTTTTCACTTTGTGATGGATAGCACTGTAATAGTCACAAATATATGTCTCACAATTTTAGACAAACAGTTGGTAACAGATAGCTTTTCAAATTAAAATACAGAACATAGGTATGTTTGAACATTTTATTTCAGTTGTTCCAATGTGATACATGAACCTTTGTGAATTTCTCATTTCTGAGATAGCACGTTGTTACACTGTGATCACCTGTAAATACCACATTAATGCAATAAATGCTCAAGATGTTGTCCGCCAACCACAATACATTTGGCAATACGTGTAACGACGGTCCTCTAAACAGTGATTAGTTCACCTTCCATAATGTTCGCACATGCATTGACAATGCACTGACACATGTTGTCAGGCATTGTCAGTGGATCACGATTGCAAATATCCTTCAACTTTCCCCATAGAAAGAAATCCAGGAATGTCAGATAGGGTGAACGTGTGGGCCATGGTAGGGTGCTTAGTCAACCAATCCACCTGTCATGAAACATGCTATTAAATACCGCTTCAACCTCACGCGAGCTATGTGGCGGACATCCATCATGTTGTAGGTACGTCGCCATTCTGTCATGCAGTGAAACATCTTGTAGTAACATTGGTAGAACATTACGTAGGAAATCGGCATACATTGCACCATTTAGATTGCTATCGATAAAATGGGGGCCAATTATTCTTCCTCCCATAATGCCACCCCATACATTAACCCACTAAGGTCGCTGATGTTCCGCTTGTCGCAGCCATCATGGATTTTCCGTTGCCCAACTGTGCATATTATGCTGGTTTACGTTGCTGCTCTTGGTGAATGATGCTTCGTAGCTAAATAGAACGTGTGTAAAAGTCTGTCATCGTCCCATAATTTCTCTTCTGCCCAGTGGCAGAACTGTACACGAGATTCAAAGTCGTCGCCATGCAATTCCTGTTTCATAGAAATATGGTACAGGTGCACTTGATGTTGTAGCATTCTCAACCCCGACATTTGAGATTCCAGATTCTTGTGCAATTTGTCTGTTACTGATGTGTGGATTAGCTGTGACAGCAGCTAAAACACCTACTTGGGCATCATCATTAGTTGCAGGTCGTGGTTAAAGTTTCACATGTCTGAGCACTTTGTTTCCTTACATACCATAACTATCTGGCGAACGGTCCGGACATTGTTGCTCAATGTTTTGGACGACATCATTCATACATAGCACAGGCCCGTTGGGCATTTTGATCACAATAGCCGTACATAAACATGATATCGATCCTTTCTGTAATTGGTAAATGGTCCATTTTAACACGGGTAACGTATCATGAAGCAAATACCGTCCGCATTGGCAGAATGTTAAATGATACCACGTACTTATACATTTGTTACTATTACAGTGCCATCTATCACAAAGCGAAAAAAGTGGTCCAACTAAAACATTCATATTTCTTTACGTGCTACACGAATATGTATTAAAAAAATGAGGGTTCCTATTTTAATAAATGCAGTTGATATCTGTTTGACATATGGCAGCACCATCTAGCAGGCCCACCATAGTGCCATCTGGTTTCCCCCTTCAAACTAGAAGAGTTTCGTTCTTTGTAGTTTTTTCATTTGATGCTTATTTCGTGAGATATTTGGCCCAGTCACTATCAATGGACCACCCTGTATACAGAAATCCGCAGGCACCAATACGGTGCATGGTGGAGGATACCCTACGCCATTCCTAGTCTACTTACAAACAGTGTGAGGGGAAAAATAACTCTGTATACCTCCATATGAGACCTAATTTTTGTTTTCTTCATGGTCCTTACGCGAATGTACATCGCCACCAGTAGACTTGTCCAGCAGTAATCTGATACCTATTCCCTAAATTTTGTCAATAGTGCGCCTCAAAGAATACCACTTTCAATCCAGTGATTTCCATTTTAGTTTCCAAAGCTTTTCTGTAGTCTGTAGCAGTACTAAAGAATGGGTCCCACTAGTGTCCCATGTGCACTCTCCATTATGAATGGACCACACATTCAAAATTCTCCTACCAAACCAAAGTTGACCGTTTGTCTTCCCTACTGCAATCCTTATTGGATTACAGCGTCAAGCCTAGATATTTAATCAGTGTGACTCAGTCGGCTAGCACCCTACTAATGCTGTATTTGAATATTATTAGTTTACAGGATTATATTGGTGGTGGTGGTGTGGGCTTCATTCACCCAAGTGAAGAAGATTTTTGACTGGAAATGGTTACTTGTAGACGCTTTGCAGCCAGTCATGGGCTTCACATTCCCAAACAATGAAATTTTTATGGATAACAGTGCACCATGTCTCAGGCCACAATTGTTCAGTTACATTGAAAAACATTGTGGACGATTCTAGGGAATAATTTGGCTACTCAGATTGTCTGACACGAATCTCATCAAACATAGTGAACATAATCGAAAGTTAAGTTTGTGCACAAATCCTGCATCAGTATTTCTGCAGGGGACTTGCAGCGACTTAATGAATCCATGCTGCGCTGCACCTGGCAAAAGGTAGGCTGGCTGGGCAGTTCTAGGTGGTAGAGTCTGGAACTGCACGATCACTATGGTCGCAGGTTAGAATCCTGCCTCGGGCATGGATGTGTGTGATGTCCTTAGGTTAGTTAGAGGACTGATGATCTCAGAAGTTATGTCCCATAGTGCTCAGCCATTTGAACCATTTCTTTGAACAAAAGGTAGTTGCTGCACTACACCTTGACAAAAGGTAGTTGCTTAGATGTTAATTTATTTCAGTTCTGAAAAAGATTCTCAAGGTTGTCATGTTTTGTCTGTGTGTATGGAAATGTTAAACCATTTCATATGTTACATTTTTCTAAGTACACCAAAAACTGTGCCACAGCCCCTGTTGACCTGACATCATTGCATTAATTTATTGATCAGTTGATAAGTTTCTTGAACTGTTGTATTTTCAGAGCTTTGTTTAATGAGCTGTTGGCTCATTCACTGGCTTTGTTGTGGTGGAAGTGTGTGTTTATCCATTTAAGCTTCATTCCAGATAGAACAGAGTTTAATTGAATCTCTCACCTAAATTATAGAGCCTAATTTCGTCATTGGGCTCAGTGTTTAGAGTGTAATATTATTTAGAAAAGGGCAAATGAGAATAGGGGTTCTTGTGATCTATGAGCAGGTCTTTGTAAAAGTGCTGGCAGTGATGGTTTTCTTCCCTCAAATTTACAATTTTATTTATTCATTCATTTATTTATTTGCAGGTTGCTGCTTCTCCAAAAAGATCGTCCTACATCATTACTTTAACAACATGCATAGTTGGTATAGTAACTCTCATGTTCTTAATAAAAAGGATTTAATTGCGGAAAAATGGAATTGTGCAACTTATTTTGTATGTTGTTATTTATGTTAATATTCTTCTTACAAGTAAGCATTACTATGCTCAGAGGTAAATCTATTAAAGGAATTGTTAATTATACAAACACTTTATCACGTGTGTTCCGAAATACGTTAGTATGTGAATATAGATCTAAATTTGGTTTGTAAGGAATATACATATTATGTATGTAGGTATTATTCTTTCTTGTGTTTTAAGGATGTTTATTTGTTAAATGTATTCATTAATTTTCTCAATTTGTAGTAACACTTTTTAAAAATTTATTTAAAAATAAATATTATTGAGACTTTCAACAGTAATCAGATTTTTTGTGGATCAGGTGCATTTATTCAGGAAATGGGTGTGTTTTCTTTTCAGACAGCAGTTGTACTGTTGCATAATAGGTATGGGTTACCTGTAATCATCCTTGTATTGCTTGAGGATTTCCAAAAGCTTTTATAATATTTTTGTTAATGAAGAATTTCTGTGAGAAGTATATGCTAAACGTTACTTTTAATGTTTGGTTATAAATAATTCACTTGTTGGTTGATTAAGTCTAACACCTCTATTCACATATCATAACCAGGCTACACCAACCAGTCAGTTTCAGTGGCAATACTTCGTATGAATCTCCTTATCTCATAAGTCACATTTTATAAAAACACAGTTGCCCACAATTCATTATTAAAGTCATCACAAATGTTTTGTGTGGCACTGCTTCTCAGTCCACAGCCACTACTTGTAGATGGAGTAAACAATTACTATTCACAAGAACCAAATTAGTTCATTTGACCAGAAAATTTCTGGCAACAGAAGTATAGAGTAAAACTTTGAAATTAAGTGCATAAAAGTGGACAATATTTTGGTCATACTAAAGACATAAATACCAATTATCTTTTAATTTGGTGTCCAATAAATTAAAACATGTTATTGTAAAGTCTGGAGTGTTGGCTTTCTAATTGTAAAGTGTCAGTACAGCCAAAACTTCTCATTAGTTCACTCAAAATATATCATTTAACATCATTATAAAAGGTTCAATTACTCACTATTTCCAATTAACAAGGTTTACAGTAAAACTAAATTCTTTTTTGTAATTGACACCTTGGAAATTCTCCTATGAATACTAAATTTGTTTGATATTATGATCTGAATAATTTTTGGATGCAACATACTAGGCATACAGGACATGGGTAACAAAATTTTGGTGAAAAAATTAAATGTTAGTAGTGGCAAAAGTGCAGAGGGACAAGTTTCCAGCTTGTACTGTTTCAACCTGATGATTGTAACCAGGTCCAGTGAAACATTAAACGTGAGAATTCTGAGTACTGTTAATATAGTATCAATTAATTACACCAAGAAAAATTCTGAAATTGAATGTAATGTGTATCCAAATGTACTTAACAAATGGATGTTGCATTGGTAGATCAGGCTTCCCACATTTTTAAGTCGGTGGCCTAAAAATATAGGCATAGGAACATTGTTTGCTTCAGAAGCAAAACCTGCAGGTACTACAAATAAAATTAGTTGACCAGTCTTAAAATGAAAGATTTGAGGTAACAGTAACAAAAGCATTGCTACTGGATCACAAAACTGGAAGGAAAAAAAAGCTTTCAGATAACCTTGCATAATGTATATACGTGCTGAAGGATGCCAAAGTAATATTGGTATTCTAGGTACATTTCTTAAGAAGAAGAAGAAGAAGAAGAAGAAGAAGAAGAAGAAGAAGACATTGAGTTTTAACTTCCTATTAATGTCATGAGAGCAAATGCTCAGATTGGACAGTAAATGAGATCAGATACGGTCATTTCTAAGGAACAAACGTGTTATTTCCTAATATGATTTAATGAAATGATACAAACCTGAGCTGCTTTGGGTGGTTAGAAACTTTAAACAATCAACTATTATAGATTCACAAATTCAGAATCTACAGTCTGTTGGCTGTGTGTGAAACTTTGTGTTGTCAGAATTGTAATTTGATGTTGAAGATCGTAGGAGGATCAGTTACATTGCGATACAATGGAAGTGGCCTGGGGTAATGAGCCGCTTCGGTGCAAGGGTGGTTTGCAGCAGTGAATTGTGAGGGTGGAGGACATTGGTATCTCAGAACAAATATCAAAGTTAGTTTTATTGAGATTCATACTACTACTACTACTTCTTCTTTTAGTGCTGTGCCACATCCCCTGTAGCACATGACACAGTTGACTTGGGTGCACAGCTGTGACCAGCTCTCAAGAAGTCTGCCATAACATTGTGTCTGGGAATGCTGACACCCAGGAGGGCCACTTAGCAGCACGCATTCCAGTTGGGTGTGGTGTCGCACTAGTGTTACGGAAGCCTGCCAGAACTTCTTTAGGGGATAAAAGCCCCTAGGAGTGGAACTTGTACCATGAGTGAAGGTGTGAGGGCCTGGTCACCCCCACCAGCCTAGGAGGGCGGCAGCTGTACCACCTGGGTCACAATCTGGTGCTTCCCGGGGCAGAAGTATGGCTGCTGCTGAAGTAGACCTGAAGGTGGCCCTCCAGTTAAAAGGCACCAAATCCAGGGAGGATGACTTGGTACTAGATTGCACAGTGGTGGTGAATTCCCAACCTCATGGCAGTTACTCACTGACTCGTAGCATTCTGGCATCCATTGTAGTCCTCTCTTCGTAGTACATGCTGTCTGACAGAAAAGACATTTGCTATAAGTGATGGTTATTATTGCTGTTTATTACCTCATTAGTTTGTAACCTCCTCCTCACTTATCGACCTTAATGACAGTGAAGAATTAAACCGCGCGTACCTAATGGAAATTAGGGAAAAGCAATCATTACCGAAGTTAATCTGTCGGTAAAGAGGGATGAAATGGTTACATCTAAATGAGAGGCAAAATGCAAATGAAACTGGTGGAAATTAATTTTGAAAAGGGGTAAAGTTAATAAGAAAGTAAATGTGCGGCAGTTATGTTAACAATTAACTAGTGGCAATTAGATATTTGAGATTTGGGGGAAATTGTCACCAGTCCTATGGACAATTACTAAAGTAACTGAAAAAGAGAGGTTATTACACATATAATTGGCTCTAGAAGTGTGGCAACTGAAGGTTGACATGTGTAGTGTGAAAACTGAAAGTTTGTCAGAAGTAATAAATGTTGCTACACTCTGACTTAATTTAGCAAAAGAATTAATAAAACCGGAAAATTGAAAGTTAATTTAGTGACTGAAATTAATAGTGAGCTTTGTTTCTGAAGCACATCGAAATTCAGTAAAATACGGTTAGTCTTGGGCTACCTCAACAATCACTTCAAAAGCTACTTGAATCTACGCAATTTAGAAATAAGAGATATCATTTTGGACTTTAATTAAATGATTCTGAACAGTTAAAAATGGTAAAATTTAGTACGTACAAAGCTGAGCTGCAGTCACAGGTAAGCTAAAATACGGTAACAAAACTCGCACTCTTAAATTGTGCTTGTGTAATCTAAATATTGTAGCCAGCTATGAATACCTTAACTGAACTTTGAAATTACAGCAGTGAAATCAAGTGATATTACTTTAATGCTGGCGTGTGAATTTAAACGACACTCGGGTTCAATCCGGAAAAGAAGGGGCCCTGCTTGGTAATGCAATTGGAACAATGAGCAACAAAGGTTTATTATACGTTGCTGTAATTTGGTGAGAAAAATTTAAGTTTGAAAAGCTGAGGTCTGCCATACAGTTCTAAACCTTCATGTGCTACCAGTCTTTCTTGCTGGTTGATTGAAGGTTTGAAGTCGTTGATCGAGGAGGTTGCGCTAACGCTTCCCGTCGGTGACACCATGTCGGAAACTAACATAGCAAGTCAAGTGCAAGGACATGCTGCCAAACCCCGAAAGTGCAGCAACTCGAGGGAGCTTCACACAACACACCTGCTCCACTGCACTACTCCAACCAGACTTTGCTCTGCCCGCACTCCACGCGGCAGAGTGAACACTACCAAAGATCCTAAACAATTTCGTTCACCACATGACCTATCAATGTAATCATACGATATCATATTTTTCCCAAGGGAAGACCCAGCGTAAAAATAGAAATAATATTTACAAAAAACAAACCAACTATACATAGACATAAGTGTGCGTGTGCGTGTGCGTGTGCGTGTGCGTGTGCGTGTGCGTGTGCGTGTGCGTGTGCGTGTGCGTGTGCGTGTGCGTGTGCGTGTGCGTGTGCGTGTGCGTGTGCGTGTGCGTGTGCGTGTGCGTGTGCGTGTGCGTGTGCGTGTGCGTGTGCGTGTGCGTGTGCGTGTGCGTGTGCGTGTGCGTGTGCGTGTGCGTGTGCGTGTGCGTGTGCGTGTGCGTGTGCGTGTGCGTGTGCGTGTGCGTGTGCGTGTGCGTGTGCGTGTGCGTGTGCGTGTGCGTGTGCGTGTGCGTGTGCGTGTGCGTGTGCGTGTGCGTGTGCGTGTGCGTGTGCGTGTGCGTGTGCGTGTGCGTGTGCGTGTGCGTGTGCGTGTGCGTGTGCGTGTGCGTGTGCGTGTGCGTGTGCGTGTGCGTGTGCGTGTGCGTGTGCGTGTGCGTGTGCGTGTGCGTGTGCGTGTGCGTGTGCGTGTGCGTGTGCGTGTGCGTGTGCGTGTGCGTGTGCGTGTGCGTGTGCGTGTGCGTGTGCGTGTGCGTGTGCGTGTGCGTGTGCGTGTGCGTGTGCGTGTGCGTGTGCGTGTGCGTGTGCGTGTGCGTGTGCGTGAAAGCGCCGGCAGACGGGCACATTAACAAAACACACAAACACACACACAGAATTACTAGCTTTCGCAACCGATGGTTGCTTCTTCAGGAAGGAGAGGGAAAGACGAAAGGATGTGGGTTTTAAGGGAGAGGGTAAGGAGTCATTCCAATCCCGGGAGCGGAAAGACTTCCCTTAGGGGAAAAAAAGGACAGGTGTACACTCACACACACACATCCATCCGCACATACACAGACACAAGCAGACATATTTAAAGGCAGGGTGTTTAGGCAGATGTCAGTCGAGGTGGAAGTGCAGAGGCAAAGATGAGTGACGGGTGAGGTATGAGTGGTGGCAACTTGAAATTAGCGGAGATTGAGGTCTGGTGGATAACGGGAAGAGAGGATATATTGAAGGGAAAGTTCCCATCTCCGGAGTTTGGATAGGTTGGTGTTGGTGGGAAGTATCCAGATAACCCGGACGGTGTAACACTGTGCCAAGATGTGCTGGCCGTGCACCAAGGCATGTTTTGCCACAGGGTGATACTCATTACCAACAAACACTGTCTGCCTGTGTCCATTCATGCGAATGGACAGTTTGTTGCTGGTCATTCCCACATAGAAAGCGTCACAGCGTAGGCAGGTCAGTTGGTAAATCACGTGGGCACTTTCACACGTGGCTCTGCCTTTGATCATGTACGTCTTCCGGGTTACAGGACTGGAGTGGGTGGTGGTGGGAGTGTGCATGGAACAGGTTTTACACCGGTGGCGGTTACAAGGGTAGGGAAGTTGGTTTGGGGATTTCGTAGGGATGAACCAAGAGGTTACGAAGGTTGGGCGGATGGCGGAAAGACACACTTGGTGGAGTGGGGAGGATTTCATGAAGGATGGATCTCATTTCGGGGCAGGATTTTAGGAAGTCTAATCCCTGCTGGAGAGCCACATTCAGAGTCTGATCCAGTCTTGGGAAGTATCCTGTCACAAGTGGAGCACTTTTAGGGTTCTTCTGTGAGAGGTTCTGGGTTTGAGGGGATGAGGAAGTGGCTCTGGTTATTTGCTTCTGTACCAGGTCGGGAGGGTAGTTGCAGGATGCGAAAGCTGTTTTCAGGTTGTTGGTGTAATGGTTCAGGGATTCAGGACTGGAGCAGATTCGTTTGCCACGAAGGCTTAGGCTGTAGGGAAGGGACCGTTTGATATCGTTTGATATGGAATGGGTGGCAGCTGTTATAATGGAGGTACTGTTTCTTGTTGGTGGGTTTGATGTGGACGGATGTGTGAAGCTGGCCATTGGACAGATGGAGGTCAACATCAAGGAAAGTAGCATGGGATTTGGAGTAGGACCAGGTGAATCTGATGGAACCAAAAGAGTTGAGGTTGGAGAGGAAATTCTGGAGTTGTTCTTCACTGTGAGTCCAGATCATGATAATGTCATCAATAAATCTGTGCCTAACTTTGGGTTAGCAGGCTTGGGTAACCAAGAAGGCTTCCTCTAAGCGACCCATAAATATGTTGGCATACGAGGGGGGCCATCCTGGTACCCATGGCTGTTCCCTTTGTTGGTATGTCTGGCCTTCAAAAGTGAAGAAGTTGTGGGTAAGGATGAAGCTGGCTAAGGTGATTAGGAAAGAGGTTTTAGGTAGGGTGGCAGGTGATCGGCGTGAAAGGAAGTGCTCCATTGCGGCGAGGGCTTGGACGTGCGGGATATTTGTCTATAGGGAAGTGGCATCAATGGTTACAAGGATGGTTTCCGGGGGTAACAGACTGGGTAAGGATTCCAGGCGTTCGAGAAAGTGGTAGGTGTTTCTTATGAAGGATGGGAGACTGCATGTAATGGGGTTGAAGGTGTTGATCTACGTAGGCAGAGATACGTTCTGTGGGGGCTTGGTAACCAGCTACAATGGGGCGGCAGGGATGTTTGGGTTTGTGAATTTTAGGAAGTAGGTAGAAGGTAGGAGTGCCTACAGGCCAACCACAAATTAGAACAGCATGCCACCCTCGACCTCAAAAAAACTACCTAATCTTCTGGTTTCCCACCTCCGGAAAGGCAACTCGCACACCGTCCACAACCTTTCCAACAAACCTCAACCTCCTCCTCATTGCACACAGACCCAGTCTCTCCCATCTACTGAATCTCCCACTTCCAGCTCCACTCCCTCCAAAACATCAAAATTCCAATCAACACAATCTGGAACCACAACACCCTAATTCAGTAACTGACATTTCCTCCAAAACTCTCTCCCAATCCGAAACCTCTGTCCTAACCAAAAGCCTCACCTTCAGCCCCACTCCCAGGTTCAACCAAACTGCCCTTGTCAAAGATTTCCTTTCCTACACTCGTAGTCTCTGCTGGAAATATCACTTTGCCATGAAGAAAAATAATCCTGATCCCACTCCTAATGATCCAACTCCCTAAGACACTATCCAAATTGAACCCTGCCTGGAACAGTTCCGTCCTCAATCACAGCGGAACCCACCTCCTCTTCCTCAAAATCACCCTCTCCAAACCTTCCAGGAATTTCTCAGTTCCAGCCGTGCCCCTGTCTTTCTTGAAAAACCTTAATCTTACCCCCAACATCACCACAGCCGAAGCCCAGGCTATCAGTGACCTGAAAGCTGACCGATCCATCATCATTCTTCCGGCTGACAAGGGTACCACGACCGTGGTACTTGATCGTCGAGAGTACATGGCTGAGGGACTGCTTCAGCTTTCAGATAACTCTACGTACAAAGTTTGCCAAGGTAATCGCATTCCTGATGTCCAGGCGGAGCTTCAAGGAATCCTCAGAACCTTAGGCCCCCTGCAAAACCTTTCACCTGACTCCATCAACCTCCTGACCCCACCGACACCTCGCACTCCTGCCTTCTACCTACTTCCTAAAATTCACAAACCCAAACATCCCGGCCGCCCCATTGTAGCTGGTTACCAAGCCCCCACAGAACGTATCTCTGCCTACGTAGATCAACACCTTCAACCCACTACATGCAGTCTCCCATCCTTCGTCAAAAACACCAACCACTTTCTCGAATGCCTGGAATCCTTACCCAGTCTGATTACCCCCGGAAACCATCCTTGTAACCATTAATGCCACTTCCTTATACACAAATATCTCGCACGTCCAGGGCCTCGCTGCAATGGAGCACATCCTTTCACACCGATCACCTGCCACCCTACCTGAAAACCTCTTTCCTCATCACCTTAGCCAGCTTCATTCTGACCCACAACTTCTTCACTTTTGAAGGCCAGACAAACCAACAAAGGGAACAGCCATGGGTACCAGGATGGCCCCCCCTCGTATGCCAACCTATTTATGGGTTGCTTAGAGGAAGCCTTCTTGGTTACCCAAGCCTACCAACCCAAAGTTTGGTACAGATTCATTGATGACATCTTCATGATCTGGACTCACAGTGAAGAACAACTCCAGAATTTCCTCTCCAACCTCAACTCCTTTGGTTCCATCAGATTCACCTGGTCCTACTCCA